>NW_027397083.1:19604194-19629333 GCF_003265705.2 Callorhinus ursinus | reverse complement strand
TTTTTTTTTTTTAACATATAACGTATTATTTGTTTCAAAGGTACAGGTCTGTGATTCAACAGTCTTACTTTTGCAATCAGGGTACAATTGGGTTTGAATTGTATTTTTTGAATTATGCTTTACAAAATATTACTTTCCACAAAGTAGACATAAATTCTATATACATTTATACATACTATGATGGTTGTTTGTCTAGATGTTAGTGTAAGGTAGTGTTCAAAGTGATTAACATCTATAATCTGTTGACTATAAGTAGAAAAGATTACTCTCAATAATGCGGTTGGATCTCATTCAGTAGCTTGAAGCCTTAAGAGCAGAATCTAGTTTCCCACATTACAAGGAATTCTGCCTTAAGACTATAGCAGAAATCCTGCCTGAGTTTCTTGCCTGCCAGACTGTCCTATGGATTTTGAACTTGCCAGTCCCCACAACCAAGTGAGCCATTTCCTTAAAAATCTCTCCTTCTGCACATACACCCCCCGACACACACACACAGATACACATATCTTATTGGTTCTATTTCTTCAGAACAGGTTATCTCTAGAGAACCCTGACTGATACACATACTTAATTACATGCATATATATACAACACATCTTCTTTATCCATTCTTTTGTTGAAGGACATCTGGGCTCTTTCTATAGTTTGGCTATTGTGGACATTGCTGCTATAAACACTGGGGTGCAGGGGCCCCTTTGGATCACTACATTTGTATCCTTGGGATAAATACCTAGTAGTGCAGTTTCTGGGTCCCATCATTTCTAAGCTATATTTATTTAATAACCTTATAGGTTTCTCTCAGTACAGTCATCAAAGGATTCTCCTTGCTCTAGCAAGAATGATATTCCTAGAACATAAACATGATCTTATCACTCTGAAGCTTAAAACTCATTACTTTCATGGTAAGATCCAAACTCAGAAGGGCCATGGCTTACTGATAGCTACATGATGTCACCATTCCTGGTCCTCCTTCAGCCTCCTCCCTCACCATATCCCCACATTAACCATAAACCCAAACACCCCAAATGGGATATGGTTTTCCTGATTCAATTGACTCCATCAAACTTCATGTCTTACATATGATTTTCTCATTGCTTGGGGTGCTAACTACTAAGCCTTTGAGATGCAAAGTAGGAACCATGACTGTAAACTATAATTATGTGAGTAAAAAGAAAATAGATCTAGGAAATTAGAAACCTGTGCAGTAACTTCTTTTAGAGGACAGAAAACTTAGTTTATTTTCAATTTAAAAACAAAGTAAATAATATGTAATAATTGTGAAGTACCTACAATATTCAATTAAGTAGGTCATGAGTTAATAAGTGACATGGTATCTTCATTTCTTCCTTTATTTTAAAATGTATGTTAATATATTCTGAAACCAGATGACATAGTATAACAGTATAAATAATTATATGTATACTTATGATGAAAAAAGTGACAAAGATGTTATACTAACAATCATGTCAAACCTAAATCTATAAACTTTGATGCCCAACTAGTTCTTTAAAAAAAAAATTTCTCATTATGATTATATTATTCTTTTATTTAGAAATATAAAAATAGACACATCTAAACAAGAAAAATGTTTTTTTAGTTTTGTCTATACATGTACTATTGAAAAAAAGCCACTAGTACAACATATAAAGTATTACATTCTTTATGCAAATGTAATCTTTTATATTAAGAAAACTGTATTAAACAATAATATCATATTATAAACTTTTTCTCACATAAGACATACTTTACCTTTCTATATCATCACATAGAATGTGATGATATAGAATAACTTTCAAAGGCTCTGTAATATTATATGATGTGAAACTGTTGCAATTTAAATAATTTTCTATGACTGGATGCTATATTTCTTTTCATTGTTTTATTATTACAAGAAGTAAACTATAATGAGATTCTTATATCTTTGTGTACCAAAGCCTTCTTTCCCCTTTAAGATGGATTCCTAGAGAAGGAGTTGCTGAGTCAAAGGATATACGAGTTCAAATATACTAATAATGTATTGCCACATTTTTCCTCAGAAATGCTATTTTCATTCCCATCAGCAAGGTATGAGACTGCCCATTTTCTATCCCATTGTTAGACAGCTGATTTCTAAAGTGGATGTTTAAATTTTCAACTTGTATTTGTAGTCAATTTCCCTCAGGCCTTTGTCTTTGCTATCCTGGTTTTCTTTCCTTTAAACAAGTGAAACTTTGATATAGAAAATATGATTAGTAAGAAACATACTTCCCAAAAGGCCTAGAAAGGCAGGAGCAGTGGGTGAAAAGGGGAGTTCTTGCAAAATTTCTAAGAAAATAGCCACGAGAAGATGCTAGAACAACTTAGCTAAGTGATTTGACAATGTCCATGACTTTTTCTTCTTTTAAGCTAGTTAGATAGTATAGTGTGGCAAAATTGGGGAAATGTGACTCTGTGTGTGTGTGTGTGTGTGTGTGTGTATGTGCGTGTGTGGTGTATATATTTTAAAAAATATTTGGTTAGTATAAATTACCTTTGTTAGATAAAAATCAGGCTCACAATTAGACACTAAGGATGATGCTGTGATAAGAAATTGGGATAGAAAAAGAAAATTCTATAGTATATCAGGTTGGTCTAATAGTCAAGTGGATGAAACAATAAAGAAAAAAGGAATACAATAAATTATCTGATTTAAAAAAATAGTCACAGAAATAATGATATATCCACATAGGCTTATAAACAAGACCTATTTAGCTAAGCAACCTGATAGATATTCAACTGATATTGGGGGGCTGGAAACAGTAACAAAAACCTGACCATTATGCATAGAGGGTTATAAAGCACAACACTGCATGCATCTGTTTTTTACACTTATGTACCCTCACGTTACACATTCTCACAATACCCATTTTAATTTTACCAGGCAGCATTTTCATTTACATTTCACTTTTCTCTAGGTCACTGCAAGAGAGCCCTTTTATCAAATGAATATAATTACAACATTCACATCTTATCACTGCCTTCATTTTCCTCTTAAGAAAACGTGATTGTTTCATCTCAACAAAGTCTTGTGTGTGAAAGGCAGAGCAAACTACTGAACGCTCTGTACTGAGGAAATAAATATTACATATAAGCTTTTCCTTCCCCTTGGGAGTTGCCTCGAACTAGGGGAAACATCTACTCTGCATGACCAACTCAGGGTAGTGCTTGTCAGTTGGAGTAAAAGCAAGACATTTTATTATTTCCACGGGCGACAGTAGCAGCAAAGGATAAAAGGAAATAATGTTATTAGCTGAGAAGGCAGTACTCCTCCTCCAGTAAAAGCTGGCTACCCTAATAAAAATATAAATAAATGAATCATGTAAGAAACACCAGCAGGCCTGAAAAGGCAGTTTTTTGACTCTCATTTATTTAGAAAAGTATAATTTTTCTTGTGATAGGAGTGGTCAGGATGAAGGGACTAGGGTTAATGGGAAGAGAAACCGAGTCAAAACGAAGCTTTACGTTCGTAAACAGGAGGTCTTCTCTATGTGTGTTGTAACATGAATTCTTCCAGCTTCCATTGTGGAAGCTGGTCTGCAGAGAGACAGAGATAGTGTGCTCTAGATTCATACTAAATAAGCCCACCCTGATTTCACATTAGTTAGCAGGTGGTATTTTCTGTGGCTAGGTAAGAATGTTAACTGTGTTTTCCTCCCTTTCTTTTTTCATCGTTTAACCCTTTGAAAGTACATCAGCCAACATTCTAGCAATTGCCAAATCTGTGCGCATGTGTGTGGGCATGCATGCGTGTGTGATTTATCTACATGTGAATACTCTGAAAGTGACATCACACTTGACCATTACTATCCTCTATGAGCTATATTCACAGAGAAGGTTAATTAAGCAGAAACCTCATTTTTTAAAAATAATGAACTTTTCCTTTTACAATGCAGGGGTTGTTTAGAGTTGCTGTGTGATCACACATTTGTAGCTTTATTCCTCAGATTGTAAGGCTAAAACCAGTCTGTCATTATCACTTGCACTCTCTCATTCTGATAGCACATAACAGTTTGCATTTTAATTAAAAGGCCATTGGTGGCTGTGGTAGGGTGCGGGGGAGTGGATTTTAGAATGTCAAGGTATTCCATAGCCGCAAACACATCATGCTATTTAAGTTATATCTTTAACCCACTGCAGTTGGCAACCATTAGAATGCAAAGGAAGCCAGAAGGGGAAAAAATGACATCTTTTAAAAAGAGTGAAGGGATTGATTTTTACATCAGTCACTTGAGCGAGTGATTCTCTCCAGAGGGTGCAGGGAGGAGGCTCCTCTCTAAATGCTAGGAGTGTCTATGGATTTGAATAATGGATTAGGAAGTGTGCAAACATCATGATTTTCAGATTTCTCCTGCTGAATCAAGACAGCTTGTCCAAAGCATCAGGGAAAAAGCTTTCCTTTACCTTGGAAACACTGCAACAGGGGGCCCAAATAATGACATTGCACTAGGGACCGAGTCCCCAAAGACCATTGTTAGATGAGACTGAGCTGGAATGATCAGAGGCAGTTAGTTATAGGTGGGTGGGCCTCTGAGTACTTTCCTGCTTGTCATTTTCATTCTGTTAGGGCGTGTGTGGGGGCAAGGGACTGCAAAATCAGAATGCTTTAGGGAGAGCAGGTTGTTGGGGGTGGGGTGGGGGAGGGATCCTAATTATTTTCTGACTGGATCTTTGATGATACTGTCCTTAGAGACCCCCATGCTGCCAGCCTATTACTCATTCCCAGAGTGAATATTTCTTTAGTGGAGGTCCAAAGGTTATGACATCTGAATTGAAGCCTAAGAATCATTTATTTCTAAAAAAGCAATGACGCTGTTCAGACTGCAAGAATTAAAAATTCTGTTAGAATCCACTCCTATATATTGGGAAAGGATTGTATACTAAAAATAGGCTATAGGAACCAATGCAAACAATCCAGGCCTTCAACACTTTTCATTAAAGACAATAAAAAACTACCCTGAGAGATAACAGGAAAAGCTGTGGGGAAGGAAGCTGGTTGGCAAGGAGAGGGTAAGACATAGAGTGGGAGGGGGAGCATAATGAAATCATTTTTCTTGTCAATGAAAACCACCAAACAGTTGCAAGGATGGAGGCAAATATCTCCCCATTCCTTCAAAATGAAAAACTGAGTGAGCAGACATATGTGAGGCTATGTAAACAGGACACTTCTTCTGATCCCAGGAGTTAACAAAGATAGTGCCAGAAAAATGAGTCACTCAAGCATCTCCATGAAAGCCAAGGCTGAGGTTGGGGCTGAGTCATTTGGAAATCAGATCTAAACTCACGTCCCTGCCTCCTTGTCCAGCTCCCTTGGATGGTACAGGTGAAATGGACTTCTAGCTGTGTGTCCTATGAATACTGGCTGTGTGGATAAATAACCAGAAAATTCAGTCTTTTTAAAATGGATTTTCTTAACTGTAATTTTCCTCGCTGAATTAGTCAAGTCAGACTCTTAGCCCTCCTTTTCTTTCTCCAGAGCTATTCAGGCTCATGTCTAGACTGGGGAGAAACTATACCTAAGATGATAGCACACTCTGAGGGCTTCCCAATAATAAATACATGGAGTTATTCTAGTGCTCATCTGGCCATATCACCACTATCGGGTGAATAATAATCTGTGTACAGAGAACACCTTTCCTATGCCTCTCAAAGCAAGTCCTTTGGTCCTTAAAAGTGCTCTTCAGTCCTTAATCTCCATGTTTAATGCTGGATTAGTCAGCCAATGTGCCTAAAATAAGTCATTGGCTAAGACACAGTCACTACCCTCAAAGAACTAAGTCTTTTCGGTAAGATAAATTATGTAAAGACATAACTTTCAAAGATAATTCAACCATACAGTAAGAGTTTATAAGAGAGACTCAAGGTGAGTGTACAGACAGAGTTATGAGAGGCTCAACTATAAAATTTTTAAAATACAGGTGGCCCTTGAATAATACAAGGGATGTTGGGATGCAGACCATCATTGCAGTCAAAAATCCACAAATAACTTTTGACTCCTCCAAAACAGAACTACTAATAGCCTACTGTTGAACTAAAGCCTTACTGATAACATAAACTGTTGATTAACACATATTTTGCATATTGCATGCATTATATATTATATTCTTATAATAAATTAAGTCAAAAAATTGTTAAGAAAAAGATAAGGAAGAGAAAATACATTTATAGTACAATATTACATTTATTGAAAAAAAATCTACATATAAGTGGACCTGTGCAGTTCAAACCTATATCTTTTGAGGGTAAATTGTGTGACCCAATTCAAGGATCAAGCCCATTGTGTTCAAGGTCATATACATATATGTGGTCAAAGAGTACATTCTCTGGTTACAAATGAATAAGTTTTGAGGATTTAATGTATATCACAGTGATTATAATTAATAATACTGTATTATATACTTGAAAGTTGCTAAGAGAGTAGATTTTAAATGCCCTCACCATAAAAAAAGAAATGGTAATTATGTGACATGATGCAGGTGTTACTTTACACTGTGGTGGTAATTATTTCATGATATGTAAGTGTAGCAAAGCAATATATATACATCTTTAAATTACACAATGTTATGTCAATTATATCTCAACAAAGTTGGGAACAAATAAATAAGGGAAATACATATATAAATGTATATGCATATGTAAGAGGTGTGTGAGTGTGTGTGTGTGTATGGTTTGAGATAGGTTTTAAAAAGGAAATGCGGATCATCCTGAAACCCTTCAAAATCGATAATACCGAGAGAAGCAGAAAAGAAGAGGAACATTCTATTCATGACGGAACACAGTCTACAGTACAAAGAGAATATTGGTTTGACCCACAAATAAGCACCATGTAAGCCACTTTAAAAAGTTCCTTTATCTCCACAACTCCTTGAAAAGTTGGTACTGAGACACTCGAGGAGGGCCAAGGTTACATATGAGTAGAGGCGTCAGGATTTGCAACCAAATTTTTCCTGATTTCAAAGTCCATGCTGTCTACACTGCTCGTATTAGGTTAAGATAGATACATTAAGGAACTGGCAGCTTCTACGTTTTCCATGTCTCAAAAGCATGTGGCAAAGTCAAATAGGCAAAAGACTCACACATTATTAGAGAATTTCTATGTACATAGGATTAAAACATAGAATCATAGAATCTCTCCTTGTTTTCAACTTTTCGCAACCATTGTTCATACATGTGCTATCATTTGTTCTTTTGTTTCCAAAACTGAAACCCTCAAATGTCATCCAGCTTGAGTTCAATGAGAGTTTAAGGCTAAATAACCACCTCTTTCTGGAAGCCTAATGATTTTCACCCTTGTGTCTATTTTGATAAGCTAAGGAAACATACTCATTTATGACTAGCCTCAACCTTTATTCTTACTTTTTATTTGGTTTTTTTAAGGAAAAGCATGAATCGAGTATTTGAATGATTACAGACCCCATACCTAAATATGGTGATGTTGATCATATTGTTTCATGGCCAGAAAAACAGCACCCACATGTAACAGTATCAAGTGTTCATTTGTGAGTTAACCTGTGGAAATCCCAGTTCTAATTCAGGGTGCATAAAGAAAGCTCAAGTTGTCAAATAATGCACATGTGAAAAAGTAAGAGTTGTAAAGAACCAGGTCTATGAATGCCAGTGTTGGTTGTTATAAAATGGGTCCCTGCATTGTTAACAATTGGGAAATGTGGAGAATAATTTATTCTCTTTGAAAGAATAATTTTGTATTAATTCATATAATCATAAACAGAACAAAAGAAGCCCTTAGGCGTTTTTCTAAACCAGAGTTTGAAAAACATATTTATGTCATTTGATGTATGATATAAGATGCATATATCAATCAACAGAATATCATATTTTTGTAGATTTGGTATGATACTTAAATCTGACTTCTTGGTAGCCCGTATGGGACTTGTAGCTCCCCTGAAGCAATAAAATTATACAAGCAAGCTGCCTTGAGATAGTTGAGTTGGAGATAAGTAGAATTTCCTTACACTATATCAAAGTGAATCTAAAGAAATATGTACATATAGTTTTGTTGTGGCTGAGATGAACTAACATTCACAATAGGAAAAATTAACACATTTATGAGTTGGAATATTTTTGCATTGATAGTCTAAAGAATCTTCATTATTAATAATGACCTATATTTTGATTACCTAAGGTCGGGGATATCCATCTGTCTAACTACGTACTTCTTTATCATATTTCCAGGGAGATAAAGATGTAGATATGTATATACATATATGTAGCAGTATGAATTTTAGTTCACAGTCAGAAGATATAAGAGGTAGCATGGTTCTTTTTTCTCTAAATATGATTTAATTGTCTCAGAGTTTTTACCAGTGAAATATAGGAATGTCAACTTTAGTAATTTGGGAGCTATCTACCAGCAAGGGTTTAAATATGGAGGAGACTGAAGTCTTAATCTACTGAGGCTATCATTTAAATAAATGCTCCTATAACCACATCATGCTGTGTCAACTGCCAGTGATAGCCATAGTAGTTTTTTTAAAATTGCTGCTCTCCCCAATCTAGGGAGAAATTAAAACTTTCTCTCTGGGATGGAAGCTTCCACCTCTCCTATTCAAAGTGCTTTCTTCCATCTCTCCCCCTCATCTGCCCCCTCCTTGACCTTTAGAAACATAGCAACATTCCATTATTTACTTCCTCATATATATGGATCATTCATGTTGAATAACTTTATTTTTTTTCAAAGATTTTATTTATTGATTTGACACAGAGAGATACAGAGAGAGCATGAGCGGAGGGGGGGAAGGCAGAGGGAGAGGGAGAAGCAGACTCCCCGCTGAGCCAGGAGCCCGATGTGGGGCTAGATCCCAGGACCCCAGGATCATGACCTGAGCCAAAGGCAGACGCTTAACCATCTGAGCCACCCAGGTACCCCGTTGCTGTTTAATTTTAAAGATTATTTCTCACTAACCCTGTATTTGCTAAAAATATTTGAGGCTGTTTACTCCATTTAACAATACCATGCAAGTTATGTCTACATTAGTTCAGGGTACATCTGAACATGCAATGATTAAAGGGCTGACCTCCAAAATTTATTTTATGTTTAAGCTGGTACATCAATTTGACTCCAATCATTTAAAACAGTTACTTAAGCAACAGCCATGGTTTAGTTGTCTAAGTTCTTTTCAAGATTTTTTCCCATCTTCTCCTTCCTTAACTCCCCAGCCAAAGAGATCAGGAGCTAAACAAGCTGGTATGATATGTTCTTATTGAAATAACTGCTTTGCTATTGAATTGTCCAGATAATTAATTCAAAAAACAAACCGCTTGGTGTCAGGTAGACATATCCCTTTTCAAAGATTGTTTGATACTGGATACTGGGCATCTCAAACACTTACAGTAGAGAAAAGGAAATGTGGTTGTTAAAATAGCCTTGTACAGTTCCTATAAACAGAATTTTTTAACACACAAACTGTACAGTGAGTACAGTGTTTAAATCCACAAAGATGCTTTAAATAGAGTATTTCTGTAATGTAACATCTTGTGTTTTCATATTTCCCATCATATTCAAAAATATTCCTCAACATAAAGAAAAAGTACAATATATTTGCATAGTAGGAATTAAGAGTTGAAAACACCAGAGACTATGAAGAAACTGGAATAATACTTTCTGATTTCTATATACTCTAAAAGTGTTTATACTTATAAATCACTGTACACAAAATTACTATCAAATTTATGATGTTTTAAAAATAAAGTGGCGATGTTTTGTTTAAATGCTAGAATCACAAGGATTAAGCTATGATTATTTTCTTGTGGGCATGTAGATGCCAAAGTGACACATATATGCCTATAGATTATTCCTTATAGAGAGGGAAAAGACTAAGCAAAGTGATGTAAAGTAAAATAAATGTAGTAATCAGTGAAAAATTAAGTCCTTATACATCTATAGATCAGGAAACTTATTTACTTTTAAAGAAGATACCCTGCTTTCTTTAGAATCTCTTACAATAATGATTAGGCATTTTAATTTTTATAATTAAGCTTTCATCCATGTTATACTCTTTTTTTTTTTTACAGGAACAAGACAGTGTTGAGGGAAAGGGAGGAGTAATTTATGGATTTCTTCAGGCTGCATTGTCCTCATTCACTGATAAATATTTATTATATTAGTTACTAAGCATATAACTGCAAATAAGATGGACACAACCTAAGCCCTCATAGGGTTAAACCCAGGCTGTTATTAAATTAATAATGATTATGCTTCAAAGTGTATGTAGACACAGTTTGATTTTTTAATTAACCAATTGTTCTTCCTAAATGTGCATACTAGGAGCACAAACATTTTATTTCTCGCAATAAACTTGGCTATATATTAAATCTTTCACCACACATTATATGTGCCCTATTGTCTCTATAGTTCCATAATTCCAGGAAAGCCAGAAAGTCCTTCCAAAGATAACTAGATAATTCAAATGCGAAAATTCAGCAACATTTGGGGAGAAATATTTTATAGTTAATGATGAGACAGTTTATTGTCTAGTCCTAAACTTTGGTTCAAAATGGTAATTCTTTCCTTACACCCTTCAATAGTATGTTTTTTTTTTTCCAGAAAGACTGTCAATTTGTAATATTTTGAAAATAGAAAAGAACTAGAAGTTGTTACTGTACATTATTGCTGCATAACAAACAAAACCAAACAATTATATAAAAACAAAACTACTTTTATTAGGCTCATCTGTCCCATGGGTCAGGAATTGGAAAAGGGACAACACAGATGGCCTATCTCTGCCTGGCAATGTTTGAGCTTTCAGCTAGGAAGACTTGAAGACTGAAGGTGGTCAGAGGCTGGGACTATAGTCTTGTGAAAGTTCACTCACTCACAGGTTAGACGTTGATGTAAGCTATTGGCCAGACCTCACTGGGGGCTGTCACCCAGCACACTCATAAGTGGGCTTTCCACGTCATCTTTCTTCCTCTTTAGAGACTGATGACTGGATTCTCAGATTCTAGGAAGAAATTTTATTGCGTGATATGACTTAGTCATGTAGCATCACTCTCACCATAGACATAGGCCTACACAGACTCAAAAGGATCAGAGAACCCCATATCCTAATAGAAGTGTCAGTATTAAAGTGTAAGAACATGGAGAATGAGATGTTACAGTCATATTGCAAAATCTACCACAGAAACAACTGAAAATTAAAGACTTTTACTTCTCATTGCATGTTTTGTTTATGAGCATTATGTAATGCTATATTCTTTTATAGGACTGAAAGACTCTGATAATAATGTTAATAATTTTGTAATATATATTAATATACATATAATAAAATAAAAACAATAACTATTACTTTTATATTGTGGCTATGAGAGTCTCTCTAAACATGCACTTTTAATGACTCACTGGTGTAGCATAAGCCAATTTAGTAGATAGGAAACCTTAAAGACTATATTTTTAAATAATTGGAATGTCATATGTTAGAATAAAATAGAAAATATGAAAATGCTTTTCATATAATAAGGTATGTGTTGCTTCAAGAAATTTTGGGTTTTATTTTTTAGGGTTTTTTTTGCTTTTTAATTTTTTTATTAAAGTATGGTTAACACGTGATGTCACATTAGTTTCAGATGTACAGGGTAGTGATTCAACAAGTCTGTATATTATGCTATGTTCACCACAAGTGCAGCTGCCATCTGTCACCATACAATACTATTAAAATATCATTGACTGTATTCCTATGCTGTGCCTTTTATTCCTGTGACTTATTCATTCCATATCTACAAGTCTGTACCTCCTACTTCCTTTCACCCGTTTTGCCCATCCCCCCACCTCCTTCCTTCTGGCAACCATTGATTTGTTCTCTGTATTTATAGATCTGATTCTGCTTTTTGTTTGTTCATTCGTTTATTTTTTTTAGATTCCACACATAAGTGAAATCATATGGTATTTGTCTTTCTTTGACTTATTTCACTTAGCATAATACCCTCTATATCCATCTATGTTGTCACAAATGGGAAGATCTCATCCTTTTTTATGGCTGCATAACATTCAATTATGTGTGTGTGTGTGTGTATACCACGTTCTCCTTATTCATCTGCCTATTGATGGACACTTAGGTTGCTTCCACACCTTAGCTGTTGTAAAGCTGCAATAAACAGGAGTGTATGTATCTTCTTGAATTAGTGTTTTTGTTTTGAGTAAATATCTACTAGTGGAATTATTGGATCATATGGCATTTCTATTTTTAATTTCTTGAGGAATCCCCCCTACTGTTTTCCACAGTGGCCACACCAATTTATATCCTCACCAACGATGCATAAGGGTTCCCTTTTCTCTACTTCTTTGCCAATGCTCATCATTTCTTGTCTTTTTGATTCTAGCCATTCTGGCAGGTGTGAGCTAATATCTCCTTGTTTTGATTTGCATTTCCTTGATGATTAGTGATGTTGAGCATCTTTTCATGTGTCTGTTGGCCCTCTGTATGTCTTCCTTGGAAAAAATGTCTACTCAGGTCCTCTACCCATTTTTTAATCGGATTGTTTGTGTGCTTTTTGATGTTGACTTGTGTAAATTCCTTATATATTTTGGATATTAATCCCTTATCAGATTTATCATTTGCCAATGTTGTCTTCTATTCAGGAGTTTCCTTTTTTTTAAATTTTGTTGATTGTTTCCTTCTCTGTACAAAAGCTGTTTATTTTGCTGTAGTCCCAATAGTTTACTTTTGCTTTTGTTTCCCTTGCCTTAGGAGACATGTCTAGAAACATGTTGCTACAACGGATGTCAGAGAAATTACTGCCTGTGTTCTCTTCTAGAATTTTTTGGTTGCAGGCCTAACATTTGGGTCTTTAACCCATTTTGAGTTTATTTGTGCGTGTATTTGTTTTTTTTTATGTACTTGGTTATGAGTTAAATGTGTGTCTTCCTGATTTTCAGTTGAAGAAGTTTGAAAGCCACTTCTCTAAATATAATAAGGGATTTCTAGATAAAATTGCAAATTGTGAACAAGGAAAACTAAACAAGATGATGAATTACATAAGGTTGTTGCTTATAAACTGGTTAAAATTAGGCTATATTTGTCAGTGAAAATTATTTTACTTTAAAAATAGGTAAGATCCTTTTTATCTGCAGAGACTGCTAAAAGTATCCATTGTCTGTTTGGGGTGCCTTAAGTTTAGATGATAAGACCAAATTTTTTGCCTATAAGTCATTGCTTCTCTTCTTCATCTCTGCATAAGGGAAGGAGGTGGAGGAATGATAAAGGCTGTTTTTTATTTTTAAAGTGGCTAAGGATCATTAAAGAACAATGTTAAGAAGATAAAAACATAGTTCCTGTTTTTTTTCTGAAAGGCCATTCCTACTAGATCCTCCATTTTCTGGGATAGTATAAGACATACTCTGTATAAGCATTTGGAAATGGAGATCTTATGGTGAATTTTGGCATACTGACACAAAAATGAATTTGATCCAGAGAGTTTAAGATGAAGAAATATCAAAAATAGTTGATAGTTTTTCCAGTGGAATTTTTTCCACATGAGAAAGAGTTTTAAAAGTGTAGTCTGAGGGTCCTAGGTTGAAATTTACTAGTTTAGTAATTCCTACAATTGGAAGAAATGTCCAGTAAGTTGGAAGGCCATGACTTTAAAATACTAGAAAGTTGTGGGTTGTTCTTTTATTTTGTTTTTGTAAATATGAAATCAACTCAACTCTAGATCCAATGGGAACAGTGATACCCAGAAAAAGAATAAATATGAAATATCTAATTATCATCATTCATTCATGACTGTATGTGTTCATCAAATATATGCTGACTGCCAACTATATGCCAGGCACCATGCTAGACTTAGGAAGTGCAACGGTTAAAACAAAAAACAAAAAACAACAGGCAAGTTCCTTCTCTCATGAAGTCTCCATTGAAAAGTTCAACTGTGGAGAATCACTATGAGAAGTAATTCCTGTACAGTATTTCAAGTATTTTCTCCCTTTTGTGCACTTGGGTTTTCCTACCCCGTGTATTTTGTATCAAGCCAGTCACCAAAAGTCACCAAGAGTGACACTGCTGATATACTGTAATAGGCTAAGAAATTCTATAAGCACCTTATTGCTTTGTTTTTATTGTTAAAAAATATGTAGTTTAAGTGAAATGCATCAGTACTGGCAAAATAATTGTTCATCCTATGGACCAGAATTTTTAGTCAAACTGATATCCATATTCTTGGATTATAAGTCACCGTTATAAAACCACAAACATTAAAATGTCTTGAGGCCTTACTTTCTTCACTTAGGTCAGGTTTCTTTCATTCTTTAAAATTTTTAGCCTTGTTTTGTTTTGTTCTCCCTTTGAAAGGGGAAGTGTGGGGAAGTTATTAGGTGTATCTTAGTCATGTTTAAATTGATTATATAGTTTCTCTCAAGGATATTCTTTGATAGAATTTTGTTGAAGAGAAAGTGGTCCTATTTCTCCATAGGAATAAATTGCTTTTAGAGTTTGTGTCCAAAAATGGGGAGGAACAACTTGAAGCAATGAAATGTGTGTGTGTGTGTGTGTGTGTGTGTGTGTGTGTGTGTGTGTGTAGAAAGAGAGAGAGGGGAGGGAGAGAGTAAAGGAAAGAGGGGGAAGGGTCAATACACTTACTCTCCTTGTACTTTAATTTTGAAGCTACTTATTGATATTATTGCCATTGTTACTGGGGGGAAAGAAGTGCCAATCCTTAAATACTTATGACTGAAAGTCATGTTCAATTAACTGATATTTCACCCTCACTGATTTCAAACACATCTTTAGGATGATACATGAACTGGGTGATTACAATTCCCACTTTGCCTAAAAGAGTTCCAATTTACACAGTGGGGTTCCTAGAGTAATTATTATGTTTCTTTTAATTCTCAAAACTGTCCTCATCTGGGCAATAAATTCTGTGGTCAATTTACTAGTGAGGGACTGGGAAAGTTTCAAACAAAAAGAGTTTAATGTAAAAAAGTTAAATTCTATTTGATTTTATTTGTGTATAAATTATAAGAAATTACTGATGATCCAGAAAATAATAAGTGGCCTCTGAATTTTAATTTTGAAAAGTGTTTTCTAGGGATGCCTGGGTGGCTCAGTCGGTTAAGCATCTGACTCTTGATTTTGGCTCAGATCTTGATCTCAGGGTCGTGAGATCAAGCCCCATGTTGGGTTCTATGTTGGGCATAGAGCCTGCTTAAGTTTCATTCTCTCACTCTCCCTCTCCCCCCACCCTTCTTGCTCTCACTCTAAAAAAAATGAAAAGTGTTTCCTAAATAGAAATTTAAGACTGATGCCTCAAACCGCGTAATAACTAACTACTAGCCAACAACAATGGGAGAAGAATCATTTGAGGCCATACTTCTGGGATTGCTAGTACCATGTGGGTCAATCTGATAGTATAGCTCATATACCATGCCCCCCCCAAACAAATAAAATCAAAATGACAGTACTGAATTCGAAAATCTTCCCATTCACAGGATGAGGCTGGGTGACAAGATGGTAAGTTCAATGAGTTAGGACTTAGGTCTTAATCCTTACTTTGCCCCTGACTGGTAGTAGGGGTGAGTAACCTTGGAAAATCATTCATCTCCTTTGGACCTTGGTTTCATCATCCATTAACTGAAGAAGTTGGACTCCACCCAGTGTTTTCAAACTCTGTCGTGTGGGGGTAGAGGTTAGTATAGGTAGAATACCCAAAAGTTCTTTCATGGAACTATGTTTCAGGAGGAATCCCTAAGAAAAAGATAAATAAAAGTGAACTACACGGGTGAAAAGGGAAACAGAGGAATCTAGAGCACTGTCCCATTGGACTTCCTCTTACGTCTCATAGCAACTTGAGAGAGCACTGAGGAACACAGCTGAAAAAAAATTGCTAAGGTGCTTTCTTATTAAAAATTCATAGGCACAGAGATTTCTGTCAATGTTGGCACCTCTAAGGTGTTCCACTGTGTTATTCTGGTGCTTATTAAGACCTCAGTTACCACTCATCATTTCAAAAACAGTGGCAAGAAATTCTGCAATGATTAATAATAATGAAGAATTGAGTTTAGTTAGCATTGAAAGCTCTATCTTACATAGAATCTCTTTTTTTTGCAACTCATAGCAACCATGGATGGTTGACAGGGAATACATTATTTCTGCTCTACAGATGAAGAAACTGAGCCTCAAAGATATTGAACATGTACAAACACAGACAACTACTAAGAGACTGTTAACCTTACAAGTTATTTTACCAGCAAAAAATGGGCTTATTTGGAAATAACAGAGAAATGCAATTTAGAACATGCAAGCTATGGCAAAACCATAGGCAAGTACAACAAAGTTGAGGAACATTGTTTTATGGAGAAGAAGGAGGAAGTTAGGAAGAGGTGTTTTAAACAAAAAGTCCTTTGGAGAAAAGCATGGCTCCAGAGTGATAGTTTCTGATTGGCTGAGTTGCAGGGGTAGTCGATATCTTGTAGGAGATGCAATGTACATCTTTCCCTGTTGGGGCCAGTAATTGATGATTACTTCCTGTTGATTCTTCTGCTGGGGTCTGTAATTGACAATTCTTCCTGTAATTGATGTTGAGTGATAAGGCTTTCCCTTCTATCCTCCTGACTATATCTTAGTGAGTTTTCCCTTTATTAATTTCACAAGATGAGTGTATTTCACGCTGCTTCTCTATCAAACATACCACATGCCATATTCAAAAGGATAAAATAATGAATGTGATTGTTTGACTTATGTACCTTAAAAGTGTAGAGTTAAATATCTTATTGTTTAGAAATGGGATGAATTTCCTAAACCACATAATCAGCACAAAGAAAAATCATGGGACTTTTAAAATTTTGTCTTGTGTAAAGCGTAACATAAGGAAGAAGGTGTAACTGATTGCTAAACGAGTAAATAGAGAGGTCATATGGAGAAGTACATTACTGGGGAAGTCAGTACTAAGACTATACTACAAAACATAGAGTGACAAGTAACAACAGTGATGGCAGTGGTTAACTGTTGTGTTGCCCTTTCAAAGTTCCTGCTTCTATGGAAATAGAATTCAGCAAAGGGAATACCATCATACACTCCTGTGAAGGGGAGCCGAATATGGAAGAAAATGGAGGTAGAATTAATACTGAAGTGGAAAGAACAACACATTTGTGGACTTTAGGTATCAAGAGAGTCTAAATATGTTTTGCCACAACGTACTTTTATAATTTGGGGGAAATATCTCTCCTTTTTCTAAGTCTCAATTTCCTTATCCAAAATAAGAGGGTGTTGGACTTAGTAATTTTAGTTCCCTTTTAGCACAAATATTTTCTTATTTTAGAGTCCCTTATAAGTTAAGTTGATGTGACTATTGTTATGACTTGGAAGATCCAGGGTGGAAAACTGAGAAGTTTCATCCATACCATAGATTCACCTATTTGGAAAAATGAATCCATTTCCTTACAAGTAATATCAGTTATCTCTGTGGCAAGATTAAGATGAATGTTCTATCTACCAAGGAATTGTGCTCACTCCTCATTGCACTTATGTTTGTGAGAACATTTTTGGTGGCAAAGGACAGAAAACACAACTTGAATTAAAGTAATCAATAGAGAGAAACTTGCATTATACAATCAAAAATGTCAAAGGAAGATAAGACTTGAGGTGGAAATTCAAAAGGTGTCATAAGGATATAGTCTCTACTTTTGACTCTGCTTGTCTCTATATTACATTTATTTTCAAGTTCCTCAAGGTGTTAACGTGGCTGCCAAAATATTCAGCATGAGTTATTCCAGATTCAGATTCCCCAGAATCTTTCCAGTATCTCTAATACAGCTCCTGGAATTCACATAGATTGGAGCATTTGGCTTTATGTTCTCATCTTTTAATCAGTCATTGCCCGGGGTATGAAGAATACTAACTTGTTAGGCTCACTAAAGAGGAAATATTAATTCCCATGGACTTGACTATCACTTGCTTTGGCATGTATCAGTTCCTCAAGCTGACTTAAAATCACAACTGTCCCTTACATACCATTCTCCATAAATAAAGCACTTTCCTGCTTTATTTTTCTCCATAGTATCTATCATTACCTGATGTTCTTATTCTTATATATTTATTTGTGTATCTATCCCTCCTCAACTAGAATGTGAGTGGCATTAGAGCAGGGATTTTTACCCCTGACCTAGAAAAGAGCATGTCATTTGGGATAGGCTCATTAGTGAATAACTGTGTGAGAAACATATATTATTATTCACCTTTTATAGGTAAGGAAAGGAGACTGAGGCACAGAAATGTAAACGTGCCCAAAATTATGCATCTAGTAAGTTGCTGAGCTGTAACTCACACCACTGACTTCAGAGGTGGCACTTAGTTATACTAGTTGCCAGAAGAACTTGTTTTATACTATATCCACCATTTGGTAGTATTCCAAATGGGGGGATGACTTAGGGACTCAACCTCAGGTTTCTGTACTAAAATGAGGTTCTAATATAAAAGATTATGTCTTTTTGATAAAAGAACAATCTGACCTCCCTGGATATTAGTTGAAATACTAGCTCCATTTGCACATCCATGTTTGAAGTGAATATTTAAGCCAAATCAGTATCATTAACTTTCACTTGATTGAGCTCAAACACCCCTAGGTAACTTTCTCAAACTTCTCCCATTCATAGATGACACAGCTGGGTAGAAATTAGTCTCTAAAAATACTTTCACACAACCGGCTTGTTTTCTACTCACTGTCTGCTTATGTTATGCTCATTCCATCTGTCAATAGATGTGAGTCACACATTCGACCTTTCAGCTTCACTTGCACACATAAATTTCTTCCAATTTCCTGTGAAACAAACACTTTTAACTCTTTAGGGTTTTGTAATGTGTACACAGGTCATTCAGGGATGATTCAAATAAAAAAACCCCCTCAACTATGTGACAAATTTGACTTGAGCCCTTTATTCCAGGAATAGATATTCTTTTACTGTTTCACTAATAAATGTAGGTCTAGATACAGACACAGACATACAAATAAATTTGTATATATTTCTATATACATGCAACCAAAACTTCCAGTGACTTTCCACAATGTAGGATAACTAAAAACAACAGTTTAAAGGAGGCACATGTACCCACTAACAAATTCCTGCTAACCCTCCCTAGGTCTATGTAGTTTTTCTTCTCACAATTCATATTAAAGAAGACTTGAACACTCAAGTAAGAAAGTAAAGTTGATTTCTCTGTAATGTCTACCTGGGATCGTGACTGTCTTATCAGATTTGTTTAATCTTTTTATCCTGACTACACACAATAAAGACTCCAAGTTTGAAAGATAAGTTGGCAGGAACACATCTCAATTTTGAGAGATTTTATTTGAGTTTAAATTACAACTAGTTCCATGATTTGACAAAACCCATAAAACTCTCCCCAATGGCTTTTATGATGAAAAACATACAATAACTGAATAACAAAATGACAAAATTGACAAAGATAGGAAAAAAAAACCCACAAAGTGTTTTACCTCAAAAGCTGTTCTTACCCCGGACAAAAGAGGAATAACAAGACACTTTCCTTCTGTTTCTTCCTTGGTTACCAATCCCAGAGTGGCTGAAAGAATGAGAGCTATTTCAAGTACTGTGGATGGGAGCTGTACCTGCAAAGCTCTAGGAAAATGGAAAAGAGATATTCTTTCTAGTGTTGTGCCAAAATATTAAGGACTATTCCTCCATGCCCATTTATGTTTTACTTTCTTTCTTCCTTCCCTGTTAGTTACGAAATCTATCGGCCTCAATAAAATTTTCTGACTACACTTCCTGCATTATGGACACAGGTCTAGGAACACAGGGATAAATAGTTACTCAGGAGAAGATCTATGATTATTAACAATATAATCAAAGCAGCTCATCTGAGACCAAAGGAGGTAGAAAAACTTTCCCTGGTCACACACTCCAGATGGAGAACCCAGAGATTCTGATTCACTGACCAATGCTTATTAGATTATGCCACAGTGTCTATTTCATATCTCTGTTTGAGCTGGTAGAAGTGGGTCCTCTGAATCATCCTAGCAAAAAGTATAAACCACAGTTTATCTTTAATAAATCAGTCCCGAATCTTAGTGTGGTTTTTCCTGAAAATTTAGAACAAAATGGCCAGGAACCTGGGGCTGGGTGCAATGATTGCTTGGCGGAGCTCTAAATATATGGAAGTAGTGGGAGATGAAGGAAATTTTAGCATGCACAAAACATGGCACCCATGGAAGGTTGGAGACATATCCCATTCCAGCTTTGTTGACCTGGAAGAGAGAGCTTCATGTGGTATAATAGAACTCTGTAGGAAATAACGCAGATCCAGGATCCAGTTGAAACCTCTTCAACTGAATGGTCTCACACAAATGGCTCAATTTAAATTAAATTCAATGGCTCACTTATAAAATGGGAAGAATGGGGAAAAGGTGGTAATAATAACTAGCTTGAATTATTAAGAAGATGAAATGATATGAAATACTGTCTGTCTTACCACTGAATCCTCTGTTCCTTGGTGCTACCAAGGAATTATTCCCTCAGTTTCCTGGGTTTGGCACACAGTGTGAGCTCTCTATAGGTTAGCTGTTCTCTCTGAACTTCTTTTTTTGCCTAAAAGTAATGGATCTTCTTCCGATGTGATTCAGATTCATTATCCTGAGAATGTGTGGATAGTGAAAACTAATCAACTTATTATTATGGTATGCCTGAGGAGTAGAACATCCTAAATGAAAGGCAAGTCTGGAATCCTTCATCATTAGTTATTAATAATTGCAATTATTAATATTATTGATAGTTCATTATTATCACAAATATTAATGGAGATGTCCGGGAAGTAAGAAAGGATATTTAGCATGTGACAAGGCAATCAAGTAGTCACAGGGTCTGTTGTTGCAAAGGCTATCTCATTAAGGAAATAGCCAAAACATAATCCCATATAGATTTGGCAATACCAAGTTCAAGAAACATTGGATTTCATTTAAAAGACTGATGAAATTTATTACCAAGAGAATAACATTCAAGTCGCCAACTAAGGAGAAAATATTTTACATAGAAAAGGCATGCCAGTAGGTTGGAGCATAAGAAGAGCCAAAATGATGCCAAATTTAAATTCAGATCTCTCTCTAAGGGAAAACCATTAAGAATATCAGCCTTTTTCCCCAGGCCACAAAGAATAATCCAAGGAGATTTAACCAGAAAATGAAGAAAACAAAATGTTGGTTGCAAATTAAACTTCCTGGCAGGAAAGTCTATCAAAATGATGACTCTTTCCAACAAGGTGATTCAACCAGCCTCCCAGGGGGAATATGAACCCAGGTAGCACAGAGGAATAGAAAGTACATCGTGATCAACAGTTCCCTGGGAGTACACTGGCCGCACCAAGAAGTCTTTCCATCTTGATTCTCTGTGATTTCAGCACAAATTGCTTTGCTGGGGGTTGGGAGAGAGGGTTTCCGACCCCTTTTGGAGCTCATGAAGTTGCCAGTAGGTGACTAAATCAATGGAAAAATGAAAAGCAAGGAGGTTCCCAAATCAGATTACTGTGTAAATATTAGAGATGCTTCAGAGGGCCCAGTGTATTCGGACACTGGCTTCTGAGTCAAAAAGCAAATTTGTTCTTCAGGTGTCTGTGTTTATGGCCTTCAGTTTACTGTCCAGTTGGTGTTTTAAACAAATAACTTTCTAAACTTTATTTCATGACATCTTAGTCACATTGTAAGGTTATTCTCCATAGGCAATGAGTCAAAGGGAAGTAGCAAACGACATAATCATTTTTGCAGCCACTTTCCTTTGGCTAGAGCTTTAGTGTGACAAGAGAAATGTTTAAGGTGGTGACTCCATACTTATTTTCTTCTCAACTGATATTCTTGGAAGTCTATTTACATGTTACCTGGAACAAGATGGGATGCATCTAAATAATGAACATGATCCTATTCTAGTAAAGAAAACCACTACTACAAATTATGAGCAGGAATAGGTCAGAGAAGTAAATAACCTAGTGCCAAATTATGTTGGATTCTTATCTAGAAATTCTTTCCCCAAATTAAGACTCAATAAACCTGAACTGAAGTAAATTGTCATACTGCAGAAGGTAAATGAAAGCTGGATACAGAATCAGAAATTTAGCTTTCAAAAACTTCATTATTTCCAGTCTTCATTTTAGCCCATGTGTGCATTTCAGGAAGATTGCTCCAAAGTTAATTTAGGTACAGCAAACCCATTTTCCTTTTATTATATTCTACATAACTGGGGCAGAAATCATAAGTGAAATGAATCTCAATTAGAAAAGCACTGGTATAGTCAAAATGGCTGGCCTTGTGGCAAACTAGGCACTGTAATCCCAAAATAAGAAAGTCTAGTGTCTGTAAAGGTCTTTACATTGTCCAAAGTGTGTTTACGTGCAATCATCTTCTCTTTTTGTATAAAGAAGAAGCTAACTGCCAGCGAGGTTAATTGAAGTGACCAATGAGACATGAGAGTTTGGACCTAGGGCTGATCACAAACACAGTTTACTAAAATGACCAATATACTCCCGCTCATGGCAGTAGCAGCCCACATACAGATGGCTGTTTTTCTTCTCTCATCCATTTGCAGCCAACTTTTCTGCCATTGGTATTTTAATGCCACTTTGCTACTCCAGACAATAGTTATTTCAGACCCCTGAGAGGTAAAATTTCAGATACCTGGTAGGTAAATTCTCAAAAAGGAATGCAGTATAGATAACTTGGGGGCCAATGACTACCACCCACTCCATCAGTTTATTTGACCATTCTTTACTGTTGAATCCTTGCTCCTCAAAAACTACTCAGACTTGGTTGTCAGACACATCTAAATGCAGATCAACATTTAGCCACTCACTTGCGGGAAATGTACTGAAATCATCTAAAATGGGTATTATATTAACCACTGTTAATGGTTGCTTTGAGGATTAAATGAGTGCTAATGCACCTAGATACATATCATTGGCAATCAAAGTTTCCTCTTTCACCCACTCTCCACTTTCTCCACCCCAGATCTACATGCTCCAAATTAACATAAATGAGGTCATCCCACAGTGATCTGCCTTATTCCAATAGCCAATGACTTGCTGTAAATTGAGGCCCCAACCTCAATTTACGTAGAAACAGATTATTGTCAAAACCAACCTATTTATAAATTGCTCTGTCACAACGATCTTGCCCTTAAAAGACACTATATTTATTTTATCATTTTATTATTATATCTCAAAGAGAAGGGCAAAAGCAAATTTTAAAAAGGGTACAGAGTAATAGTTATAATGCAGACAATTGTGTAATTAACACCTGAGTCAAGAACTAGAACACTGCTATCAACACAGATGTTCTTGTGAGGGTACGACTTTTCTTAGAGACAATCACAAGCATATATAGAAATAGTGATATAGTGGAAAAGACATGGATTCTAAGATCACACAGACCTGGGATTAATTGTGTTTCCCTCACTTATAACCTATGGGAATTTGGCCAAGTCACTTAATCTCTTTGACCCTCAACACTCACATTTGTAAAATGGGAATGATAAAACTTGCATTTCAGTATAACTATGAGATTGGTATATATACATAAACACATACATGTGTATGTGGGGGGCATATATAGTTCAATGAACAGTAACTATTACCATTAGTAATCAAATTTCAAAGGCATCATGATATATATTGGCTTCAATACATGTTAACCATGCATTTCAGTAATATAAATTGTAAACTTTGCCTTGGCTAAAATTTGTCTTTGCAAAAATTACATGTCTAAAGAATAATGATTTATATATTACATTAGAATATAAAAGATTTAGGGGCACATGGGTGGCTCAGTCAGTTAGGTGTCTGCCTTAGACTCAGTTCATGATCCTGGGGTTCTTGGATCCAGCCCTAAGTGGGGCTCCCTGCTCACCAGGGAGTCGGCTTCTCCCTCTCCTCTGCCCCACCCCTGCTTGTGCTATCTCTCCTTCTCGCAAATAAATGAATAAAATCTTTTTAAAAACACTAAAATGTTAAAAAAAAGAATATAGAAGATTTATTTAATAAATTTAGGCATTGTGTGCACTGCAAATTGAAAATTTTGTTAAAATATACTCAGAATTTCCAATTAAATTGTACATTGCTGTTTACTAAAATATTAAAGAAATGATATTTTACTGAAACATTCTAAGTTCAGACTTTTAACTAATTAACCAGACTATCGCCAATTAATTGGACTTAACAGTGTTTTGATGTATTATTACTACATTTCTATCAGTAACCATTTGTAGCAGTACAGTTTTAAAAATATCATGATTAAATTGAATTAATTATTAAACTATCTCCTTATAGAATAAATCTCATACCAGAATATTCTAGCATGCCATTCAAGGGAAAACCTAAATATAACTTAAGGCAATGAGAGAATGGTTCCAAATTTTCTAGAATTCTCAGGAAGTACATCAATCTGTTTAAATTATTTTTGCACCAATGTTTCTTAATGATGGCAATATTAGGAAGAGATAATAGGGAATATATTTAGATGATTAGCATTCACTGCTATATGTTTAGTTTTGACTTCTGCCTTCCAACTGAGAATAATGCATGGACAATTTTATTTTCCCACAAGAGTAAATATATGATCTTGTCAAGTCTTGTGACTGAATCTCATATCAGAAACTCTTCATATTTGATATTTCTTCTTTTTTTTTTCTTTCCTGGAATGGCCACTTTTTTATTGTTATGTTAATCACCATAAATTACATCATTAGGTTTTGATGTAGGGTTCCATGATTCATTGTTTGTGCATAACACCCAGTGCTCCACACAGAATGTGCCCTCTTTAATACCCATCACCAGGCCAACCCATCCCCCCACCCTCCTCCCCTCTAGAACCCTCAGTTTGTTTTTCAGAGTCCATTGTCTCTCAGGTTTGTCTCCCCCTCCGACTTACTCCCTTCATTCTTCCCCTCCTGCTATCTTCTTCTTTTTCTTTTTTCTTAACATATGTTGCATTATTTGTTTCACAAGTACAGATCTGTGATTCAACAGTCTTGCACAATTCACAGCGCTCACCATAGCACATACCCTACCCAATGTCTATCACCCAGCCACCCCATCCCTCCCACCCCCCACCACTCCAGCAACAGTTTGTTTCCTGAGATTAAGAATTCCTCATATCAGTGAGGTCATATGATACAT
>NW_027397083.1:19604017-19604184 GCF_003265705.2 Callorhinus ursinus | reverse complement strand
TTCCACAGTTTGGCTATTGTGGACATTGCTGCTATAAACATTGGGGTTCATGTACCGCTTTGGATCCCTACATTTGTATCTTTGGGGTAAATACCCAGTAGTGCAATTGCTGGATCGAATGGTAGCTCTAATTTCAACTGTTTGAGGAACCTCCATACTGTTTTCCA
>NW_027397083.1:19553704-19569017 GCF_003265705.2 Callorhinus ursinus | reverse complement strand
ATGGTAAAAAAGCCATGAATTCTATGTGCAGTATTCCCCTAAGACTGTAGTTCTGCCGTTCTGATTGATCGGTAAACTTGGTCTTGGCTGGCTGTTCTTGCTGATCTTCTGGGAGAGGAGTCTTGTTGCCGTGGTTCCCAAATGTCTTTGCTGGAGGTGGAATTGCCCCACCCTTGCCAGGTCCAGGCTAAGTAATCTGCTCGGGTTTGCTCTCGGGATCTTTTGTTCCCTGCAAGCTTTCCGTAAAGCTTTGGAGGACAAGAGTGAAAATGGCAGCCTCCTAATCTCCACCCAGGAGGAGCCGAGAACTTGGGGCCCCACTCCTCAGTGAGCAACAGAGAAAAGCAGTCAGTCACTCCCATCTCCCTGGTCTCTGGCCACACTCCATGCTCATCCAGGCTGTGACCGAGCGTTGCTATCTCTGGCACATGGCCCCATGTGGAGCCTCCAAACCCAGCAGATCCCTGCGGTGTGCTCCCACACCACTCCTCCTGGGGGAGGAAGGGGAATCTCCCCGGATCTGCCGCTTGTTGGTCCCTGCTGGAAGAGCAGTGGCCTGACTGTGCCATGGATCACAGTTTATGGCAACCCTGAGCTGAAGGCCCACTCCTCGGCTCCACCTCTGCAGCCAGCTTCCCTGCTCCAATACCTGGGTGCTCTGCCACACTCAGGCACCCCCGGTCTTCCTGTGACCCTGAGGGTCCTGAGACCACACTGTCCCAGTGAGGGTTCCACCCCCCGCTTAGCCACTGGAGTGACGTCCCTCAGTGGAGCAGACTTCTAAAAGTTCCAATTTTGTGCTCCGTGGCTCTATCACTTGCCAGAAGCGGCTGACGGAGGCCCCCTCCCCTGCCATCTATCCTCCTGAATATTGCCTCAGATTCACTTCTCCGCACGTCCTACCTTCCAGAAAGTGGTCGCTTTTCTGTTCAGAGAGTTGTTGCTATTCTTTTCTTCGATCTCCTATTGAGTTCATAGGTGTTAAGATGGTTTGATCCCTATCTAGCTGAATTCCTAGGACCAGACTAAATCCAGGTCTCCTACTCCTCTGCCATCTTGCTCTGCCCTAAATTATGTGCACCATCTTAAGAAGAGACTTTACACTGGAAGAAAGGAAGTTGGACAGTCATTGAGTAAAGTATCTTAAAATTAGGTTAGTCATGTTTTTGGAAGAAGCAACAGAAATTTGAAGAGAAGATAGGACCAAGTGAAGGATTGGCATGAGGGAAAGATTTTCTGAAAGCTTAAATTTGTTTAAATAAACTTGCTTATTTTTTAATTTATTGATTGTAAAATTGATTTACAATCAATTAAACATTGATCTATGTTTAAACTTGCTTATTTTTTAGTGAAGTAGAGTTAACACTCAATGCCACATTAGTTTCAGGTTTACAACATAGTGATTCTATATGTCACGCTGTGCTCACAAGAGAGGCTACCTTGTCATTATACAAGAATATTACGATACCATTGACTATATTCCTATGCTGTGCTTTTATCCCCATGACTTATTCCCTAACTGGAATCCTGTACCTCCCAGTCCTCTTCACCCATTTTGCCCGCCCCTCCCACTATTGCTCGGAAACCCTGTTTGTACTCTATCATAGGTCTGTTTCTGTTTTTTGCTGGTTCATTTTTTTTTTTTAGATTCCACAAATAAGTGAAATTATATATTTATCTTTATCTAATTTCAGTAGCATAATACCCTCTAGCTCCATCCATGTTGTCACAAATGGCAAAATCTCACCCTTTTTACCTTATTTTTTCTGGTATATTTAACATACAGTGTTGTATTAGTTTCAGGTGTACAATATAGTGATTCAACAATTCTATATATGACTCATCAAGATAAGTGTATCCCCTTCATCTATTTCACCCATCCCCCTCCTATCTCCCCTCTGGTAACCACCTATTTGTTCTCTATAATTAAGAGTCTGTGTTTGGTTTGTCTCCCTCTTTTTTTTTTCTTTCATTCTTTCATTTGTTTTGTTCCTTAAATTCCACACATGAATGAAATAATATGGTATTTTTTTATGATTTACTTCAGTTAGTATTCTACTCTCTAGCTCCATCCATGTAGTTGCAAATAGCAAGATTTCATTCTTTTATATGGCTGAATAATATTCCTCTGTGTGTGTGTGTGTGTGTGTGTGTGTGTGTGTGTGTGTGTGTGTGTAACATCAATTCACAATTTCCTTATCACACTTGGGTTGTTTTCATACCTTAGGGTATTATAAATAATGCTGCAATAAACATAACTTTGCAAATTTGTGTTTTTGTTTTCTTTGGATAGATACTCAGGAGTGGTATTACCAGATAGTATGGTATTTCTAATTTTTGAGGAAACATACTATTTTTCACAGTGGCTATACCAATTTACATTCCCACCAACCATGCACAAGAGTTCTTTTTTCTCCACAACCTTGCCAACATCTGTTATTTTTTGTCTTTTTGATTCTAACCTTTCTGACAGGTGTAAGCTGATACTTTTTTTATTTGCATCTCCCTGATGATTAGTGATGTTAAGCATCTTTTCATGTGTCTGCTGTCCATTTGTATGTCTTCTTTGGGAAAATATTTATTCATGTCCTCTGCCCATTTTTAATTGGATTGTTTGGTTTAGTATTTTTTAAGTTCTTTATATATTTTGGATATTAACCCCTTATTGGGTATGTCATTTACAAATATCTTCTCCCATTCAGTTGGTTGCCTTTTTGTTTTGTTGGTTTCCTTTTCTGTGCAAAAGATTTACCTTTTGATGTAGTTTGTTTCTGTATCCCTAGCCTGAAGAGACATATCTAGAAAATTTTGCTAAGATGTTTTGTTTCAGGTCTTTAATTCATTTTGAGTTTGTGTGTGTGTGTGTGTGCGTGCGCGCGCGTGTGTGTGTGTGTGCGTGTGTGGTATTAGAAAGTGGTCCAGTTCATTCTTTTGCTGGTAGTTATCCAGTTTCCCAACACCATTTATTGAAGGGACTGTCTTTTCTCCATTATTTATTCTGCCCCCTCTTCATAGATTAACCAACCATATAACCATGGGTTTATATCAAGGATGTTTATTCTATTTCATTGATCTATGTTTTTATTTCTATGGCCAGTACCATACTTTGATTATTATACCTTTTAGTATGTCTGGAAATCTGGGATTGTGATAGTTCTAGCTTTGTTCATTTTTCTCAAGATTGCTTTAGCTATCTTGTGGTTCCATACAAATTTTATCATTTTTTCCCCCAGTTCTCTGGAAAATGCCATTGGTATTCTGATAGGGGTCACATTCAATCTGTATATTGCCTAGGGTAATGTGGACATTTTAACAATATTCTTCTAGTCCGTGAGCATGTAATATCTTTCCATTTGTTTGTGTTGTCTTCAATTATTCTCATCAGTGTTTTATAGTTTTCAGAGTACAGGTCATTCACCTCCTTGGTTAAGTTTATTCCTAGGTACTTTATTCTTTTTGGTGCAGTTGTAAATAGGATATTTTTCTTAATTTTTCTTTCTGATACTTTGTTATTAGTATATAGGAAATCAACAGATTTCTGTATATTCATTTTTTTATACTGCAACTTTATTGAATTCCTTTATTCTGATAACTTTTTGGTGGATTATCTAGGGTTTTCTATGTATAGTATCATGTCTTTTACCAATGTGACAGTTTAATTTTTTCCTTACCAATTTGGATAACTTTAATTTCTTTACCTTGTCTGAGTTCTGTGGCTAAGACTTCCAATGCCAGGTTGAATAAAAGTGGTGAGAGTGGGCATCCTTGTCTGGTACCCAATCTTAGAGGAAGAGCTCTTAGTTTTTCACCACTGAGTATGATGTTAGCTCTGGGTTTTTCATATACGGCCTTTATTAAGTTGCGATATTTTCCCTTCAAACCCACTTTATTGAGACTTTTTATTATGAACAGATGTTGAAGTTTGTCAAATGGTTTTTCTGCATCTATTGAAATGATCATATGATTTAATCTTTGTTTTGTTAATATGGTATATCACATTGTTGATCTGTGAATATCAAACCATTCTTACATCCCCAGAATAAATGTCAACTTATTGTGGTGAATGATCCTTTTAGTGTATTGTTGAATATTTTTTGCTAATATTTTGTGGAAGAATTTTGCATCTAATTTCCTTTATTAGTGTTATTGTCTCATTTTGGTATCAGGGCAATGCTAGCTTTGTAGAATATATTTGGAAGTTTTCCTTCCTCTTCTTTTTTGGGAATAGTTTGAGGAAAATAGGTATTACCTCTTCTTTAAATCTTTGGTAGAATTTACCTGTGAATCCATCTGGTCCCGAACTTTTGTTTTTGAGTACTAATTACTATTAGTTGATCTGTTCAGACTTTTATTTCTTTCTAATTCCACATTGGAAGTTTGTATGTTTCTAGGAATTATCCATTTCTTGTAGGTTGCCCAATTTGTTGACATATAATTTTTCATAGTAATTTTTCATTATTGTTTCTGTGATATCAGTTGTTACTTCCCTTGTTTCCCTTATTTATTTGAGTCCTCTCTTTTTTTCATGATAAGTCTGATTAAAGGTTTATCACTTTTTAACATATTTTCAAAGAATCAGCTCTTGGTTTCATTGATCTTTTTAGTCATATTTTAGTCTCTATTTCATTTTTTTAATGCTCTGATCTTTATTATTTCCTTCTTTCCACTAATTTTGAGTTTTTTCCTTTTCTAGGTCTTTTAAGTATAAGGTTAGATTACTTATTTGGGATTTTTCTTTTTTCTTGAGGTAGGCCAGTATCACTATAAGTTTTCTCTTAGAACTGCTTTTATCTGAGCCCCAAAGATTTTGCACCATTGTGTTTTCATTCATTGTCTCCATGTGTGTGTGTGTATATATATATTTATATTTATATATATATTTTATTTCCTCTTTGATTTCTTCACTGACACTTTGGTAGTTTAGTAGCATGTTGTTTAACCTTCACGTTTGCATTTTTAAATTTCTAGTTTCATACCATTGTGGTCAGAAAAGATACATGGTATGATTTTAATCTTCCTAAATTTATTGAGGCTTGTTTTGTGACCTAACCTGCAATCTCTCTTGGAGAATGTTCCAAGTGCACTTGAAAGAATGTATAATCTGTTGTTTTTGGATGGAATGTACTGTATATATCTGTTAAGTCCATCTAGACTAACGTGCCATTCAAAGACTATTTTCTTGTTTATTTTCTGCCTGGACAGACTACCCATTGATATAAATGGGGTATTATTATTATTGTATAACTCTCAATTTCTCCCTTTATGTATGTTAATATTTGCTTTATGAACTTAGGGGCTCCAAAGTTGGGTGCATAGATATTGACAGCTATTATATACTCTTGTTGGTTGACCCCCTTTATCATTATGTAATGTCCTTCTTCATCTTGTTGTAGTCTTTGTTTTAACGTCTATTTTGTTTGACATTTTTTTCCCTATTTTTTTCGCTTCTGGACTGTATTGTGTTTAGGTCTGAAGTGAGTCTCTTATAGGAAACATAGAAGGGTCTTGCTTTTTTATCCATTTTGTTATCCTGTCTTTTGATGGGACCATTTAGGCCATTTACATTATAAGTCATTATAGATAGGTATGTACTTACTGCCATTTTGTTAATTGTATTCTGGTTGTTTTGTATTTCTCTTTCTCTCTCTCATATATTCGAGTATATATTCTCTCTCTCTCTCTCTCTCTCTCTCTTTCTATATATATATATATATATATATATATATATATATATATAATATCCTATCATCTATCTATCATCTATTTTTCTCTTCCTTTCTTATGACTGATGATTTTCTTTAGTGTTCTGCTTGGCTTTATTCTCTTTATTTTTTGTGTATCTATTATAGGTTTTAGGTTTGTGGTTACCATGAGGTTCATATATAACATCCTAAGCATATAACAGTTTATAGTTAGTTAATGTGAATGATTATTTGCTTGATGTTTTCCAAGAGATTCATTAACCTATCATTTTTTTAAATTCTTTTTTATTTTTGTTTAGTTTAGCTACTTTTCATTATTCAAATGTCCCAGATTGCCAATCTGTTTTCTGCATCCTCTAATCTGTTGATTCCCTCTAGTATATTTTCCATTTCATTTATTGTATTCTTCTACTCTGATTGGTTCTTTGTATTTTCTATCTTTGTTGAAGTTCTCATGGAGTTCTTACATTCTTATCTACAATCCAGCGAACGTCTTTATGAGTATTACTTTAAACACTTTCTCAGGCATATTATTTAGTTTTTTTTTTTGAAGTTTTGTTCTTTCATTTTTTTTATTTTATGATGTTATGTTAATCACCAATATATTACATCATTAGTTTTTGATGTAGTGTTCCATGATTCATTGTTTGCATATAACACCCAGTGCTGCATTCAATACGTACCCTCTTTAATACCCATTACCAGGCTAACCCACCCCCTCCCCTCTAGAACCCTGTTTGTTTCTCAGAGTCCATAGTGTCTCATGGTTCTTCTCTTGTTCTTTCATTTGGAGAATAGTCCTCTGCCTCCTCATTTTATCTGATTTTCTGAGTTTGTTTCTCTGAATTAGGTGGGAAAGCTACTTCTCCTAAACTTGAAGGAATGGTCTTGAGTGATATTGGCTGGCTTATGTGGTCTGGAGGTTCTCAGGCATTCTGTTCCTGGAATGCCCTGGTTAGATGGCCAGTGCTGGAGTGACCATGGACCTGGGGAGTACTGGAGCTCTCTGAGCAGAGGGTATCAGAGAAGGACAGCTGATGCTGAAGTGGGTGCAAGCCAGGGTGTCCTGGCATGCTCTGTGCAAGGGACATTCTAGCAGGACAGCTGTAGCTGAAGTGGACATGGGCCAGGGCAATGCTAGGGCTCTCCACACAGAGGACAACCTGAAAAGATACCTAAAGCTGAAGTTAGTGCAAGCCTGAGATTTCTGGGGTCTCCATGCAGAGGCTGCCCCAGAAAGACAGCTGAAACTGAAAGTGGTGCAAGCTATGGTGTCCTGTGATGCTCAGCACAGGAGGCATCTGGGTGGGGTAGCTAGAGACAGTACCTACACAGGCCATGGTGTCCTGGTGCTCTCCATGTAGGTGACACCCAGGTGGGGCAGTTGAAACTGAGTGTAGGCCAGGAGGTCCTGTGGTGCTCCACACAGGGGGTGCCCTGGTCAAATAGCTGGAGCCAAGGTGGGCAAAGGCCATGAGTTTCAGGGGTGTTCCATGGAGGAGTTACCCTGGCAGTGTGGCTAAAGCCAAAACAGGCATGAGCTTGGGGGTCCCTGAGCACTCTGGCCCAAGAGTGCCTTAGCAGGCTGTATGGAACCAAAGTGGTGCATGCCTAGAATATTGGGGGTATTATGCACGTGTACCCTTGGCAGGATGGCTGGAGCTGTAGTAAGCACCGACCAGGTATATCTTAATCTTTGCCATGCTACAGCTGCCTTGGCCTCTAGTCCATGGCAGCCCCAGTGGCTGTGGTGGACTAGGGGTCTGGGGCTCACTTAGGCAGCAAGCAGGTCATGGCATCCAGACCCTGGTCCAGTCTGTGCTGTCAAGGTGGAGGGAGGAATGCAAACTGTGATGCTCACTGGCCCTTCCAACCCAGAGGAAATTTGAGCAGCTTTGCCACTATTCGGTGGAGTTCAAGTTGCTCTTTTTAACTACAACTTTTCTGTGTCCCAGCGTATCTGAGGCTGGTGTGGGCTAAGGGCCTAGGGGTAGCTAAGGCAGCAGGCCAGTTATAGCATTCAATCCCTGCTCCACCTGCACTATCAAGGTGGAGGGTGAATAGTGGTGCTTGCCAGCCCATCTCAACCACAGAGAGTTCTAGCAGCTCTCCCACATTTGGCAAGGTTCCAGGGCTACTTATTTTATACTCTAATTACCCTTTTAAACCTTGTTTTTGTTTGTGTGCCCTGAGGAAGACAAATCTACTCATGGTCCCTCAGTACCATCCCCATCCACTGCAGTTCAAAGCATCGGGGATAAATGTTCCCTTTATTACCAGCTCTGTCTCTTGCCATTCTCTATGTGGTTTCTATGTATTTTTTTTGTGCAGAAGATGTTCAATGAGCCCTCAGTTCTTTTCCAGGAGGATCTGCTCTATAAATAGGTGAAGATTTGGTATGTCCATTCAGGAACTGAGTTCAGGGTCTTCCTATATCACTATCTTGGACAGGAACCTTAAATTTAGATCATTTACATTTAAAGTAATTATTGATAAGTATGTACTTATTGTTATTTATTCGTTGTTTTTTGGTTGTTTTTGTAATTCTCTGTTTCTTTCTTCTCTTGCTGTCTTTCCTTGTGATTAATGACTCTAGTGTTCTGTTTGGCTTTCTTTCTCTTAATTTTTTTGTGTGGCTATTACAGGTTTTGGGTTTATGGTTACCATGAGGTCCATATGTAACATCCTATGTATATAAGCAGTCTGTATTAAGTTGATGGTAATAAGTTCAAACACATTCTAAAAAAACTTTATACTTCCCCTCCATGATTTATGTACATGTGTCTTTTACACATCTTATTTTTGAGTCTCCTTATTTTTAAAGATAAAATTGATTTTACTGCTTTTGTTTTTTTAACTTCATATTAGCTTTATAAATGACTGTACTACTACCTTTACTGTATGTTTGCTTTTACTCATGACTTTTTTTTCATAATTTTCTTCTAATTATGGCCTTTCCACTTATAAAGAAGTCCCTTTAACATTTCTTGTAAGGTCAGTTTAGTGGTGATGTGCTCCTTTAACTTTTGTTTGTCTAAGAAACTCTTTATCCCTTCTTTAATTCTGAATGGTAACCTTTCTGTGTAGGGTTGGTTGTAGTTTTGCCTGTTTGTTTTCTTTTTAGTACTTTGAATATATCCTGCCCCTCTCTTCTGACCTACTATGTTTCTTCTAAAACGTCAACTGAAGGCCTTATGGAGATTCAGTTGTACGTTACTAGTTGCTTCTCTCTTGTTGCTTTTAAAAAAATTATCCTTATCTTTGACATTTTAATTATTATGTGTCATGGTGTGCACCACCTCGGATTCATATTGCAAGGGACTCTCTATGCTCCCTGAACCTGGATGTCGATTTCCTTCCCCTGGTTATGTAGGTTATCTGCCCCTTTTTTCCTTCTCCTTCTGGGACCCATAGTTTGTTCACTTGATATTGTCCAAGAGATCACTGAATGTATCCTCATTTTTTAAATTTTTTTTCTTTTTAAGGTTCAGCTTGTGTACATTCCATTACCCTGTTTTCTAGGTCATTAATCCATTTTTTCTACATTCTGTAATCTGCCTCCCTCTGGTATATTTTTCATTTAATTTATTGTATTTTTCTATCTGATTGGTTCTTTTCTATATTTTCTATCTCTTTGTTGAAGTTCTCATTGAGTTCATCCACTTTTTCTCCAATCTTATGAGCATTTTTATTACCATTACTTTGAACTCTTTATCAGGTAGACTTGTTATCTCTTTTTCGTTTAGTTCTTTTCCCAAGGTTATATCCTGTTCTTTCATTTGGAGTATGCCTCTGTCTCCTCATTGTGCTCGATTCTCTTTTGTTTCTATGAATTAGGTGGAACAGCTAGATCTCCTAAACTGGAATAAATGGCCTTCGTTTTGTCTGTCCTTTATGTAGGTTGTGTGTCTAATGACTTTGGCTAGCTGGAGTTGGGACTGGGGGCGGGGGGAGGCGGTGTCCCAAGGCACTCCACTCTCGATTGCCTTGGTGGCATGGCCTGAGCTGAATGTGTTTGTTGTGATGGTCCCAGGGTTCTTTGCACAGAATGTGCCCTGGCTGGACTGCTGAATTGGGCATGGGCCAGGATAGTCCCTGGGCTCTCTGCACAAAGAGCAACCTAGAAGGAAAACTGAAGCTTTAATGGGTACAAACTGGAGTATCCTGGGGTACTATGTACTCAGGGTCACCCTGGTGTGGCAGGTGGAATCAAAGCAGGTGCTTGTTGGCAGGTCCTGGAGTGTTCCATGCCAGGGGCACCCTGGTGGCAACTGAAACTAAGGTGGGCATGGGATGGTAGTTTCAGGTTGCTACACACACAGGACACTCTGGCAGGGTGGCTGGAGTGAAAGCAATGCAGGCTGGGTGGTCCAAGGGCTCTCTGCACTGGGGGTGCCCTGGCAAGTCATCTGGAGCTGAAGTGGTACATGTGTTATGCCTGTGTTACTTTGGCAAAACAGCTGGAGCTATAGTCAGCACTGACCAGGGATGTCCTAGTATACGCCAAGATGGGGTAGCTGAAACTGGTGTGGGCTAGGGTACTGTGACTCACTGAGGTGGCAGGCTGGCTAGGGTGCCTGGATGCTCCCATCTGCACTATCAAGGTGGAGGGGACAAAAACTGTGGTGCTTACCAGCCCTTCTGACCCAGAGAGAATTCCAGTACCTCTCTCTCTCCATTTGGCAGGGTCCTAGGGCTGATTCCATTATTTTAGTTGCCCTTTTGAACTATGGCTTTTTCTGTGCTCCAGGGCAGAAGAATCTGCTCATAATCCCAAAGTATTATGCCTCCCTACTGAGGTTCACAATGTTAGAGGTGTGGGTTCCCTTTGTTACTCTATCTTCATCTCTGTCTTATTGCCATTCTCTATGTGGTCTTCAGGGGGAACTGCTGTATAAATAGGTGTAGATTTGGTATGTCTGTATGAAGGTGAGTTCATGGTCTTCCTACATTGTTATCTTGGACCAAAACCTATCCAGCATTAATTTCCAAACTTAGTAATATTTAGCCACGTATGTGCTCGGCACCAAACAGGCAAATAAGTGAGACTTTACTTGGCCTTTAGAAAAGATTAATTATCATTTATTGAGCTTCTATGTGCTGGCTACTGGATACTTTATTATCTCATTTTATTCTGACAAAATTCAGACATTTCAGCTAATTTAAATGTCACAAATATCATTAGTGTTCATCCCTACCCAGTTTTCATGTCCTTTCTGGCACATGGGAAACTACAGTTCCCAGGTGACTTGAAGTCAGGCAAAGCCATAGGACTAGTGCTAGCCAGTGACATGTGAGTTCAAGTGAAAAAGAGCCACTTTCTGGACAGGTCTTTATAAGCTTGCATGATACTTCCATAACTTTTTCTTTTTTGAATAAACTTGGAGGCCACATATGAAGATGGCAGAGACACAGGATGGGAACAACCTGCATCCCTTAGTGTTTGGAAGAGTTGCCTAATCCATGTTGGACTTATTATGAGCAAGAAATAAATCTTTCTTGCACTAAATAACTGAAATTTCTACTAAAATATAGAACATACAGTTGTCAAAGGGTAGGATGACGATATTGAAGTCAATACTTGCCTAACTCTAAAGACCAAGCTCTTTCTACTGTGTTATACAGCCTCTAATAAGCAATGTAAAAACTGCTGTTACATGATGACTCAGACTTTACATGGTCTATAAACTCAGAACAAGGTCTCGATGGTAAGGTAGCTGGGCTTTGACTTGGATCTTGAAGTGAATGGTGAAGAATGTAGGGCATTATCAACAAAAAGAAAGGAGAGTTGTATAAAACCAGGCCTTAGGGCTGCCATGAGAATAGATTCTTTGAGGAGAAGATATATATGTTGGAAAACCACAGAATATAAGATTAGCGTACAAGAGGAGCTATTTTCTTGAGCATCTCAATGCTAAACTGAGGAACTTTGATTTAGGACAGTAATAAATGGCTGAGAAAGTGCTGGACCAAGTCAATAGCTTCAGCTTTGCTGGACACAAGGATCTCCTGTTTAAAGTGTGGGGTAGATTGTGACTAATCTCTAAGATCCCTTCCAATTCTGTATGTCTTCAAATATACATCTCACCGATCCTTTATTTAGGGAAAATTAAAGCCAATACAATTGATAATCAGATTTTTAATAAAGTGGCTGATAATCACCTAGAGTTAGAAACCTTCCCATACTTAGACCAGCACATAAATATTTTTACACTGATTTTGCCACAAAGAGAAATGTCAGAGGAATGATTCTGCTGCTGTGGTGATAGATATCTATGGGTATATAGGCTAAATTGACTAATATTTTTGTTTCCATTACAAGTAGGTTCTGCCCTCATTGCCTTTTGTTAGGCAATTTATTATCACCACTTTCCTGGAACTTGATCACCAATCTGTCCTCTAATCCTCATTTCATCTCTCTCCAAAGCATTTCTTTCTCAGGAAGCCCCTCTATTTGGAGGCAGTGGGAAAGGTAACATTGCATGACTGCATATGAGCATAGGCATATATTGACTGTCCTATAAATGCTAGCAATCTGTTGAACACTAAAGATTATATAAATCTTAGCAGCTTTACTGATGCTTCATACACAAGCAGCTGTTGTTTCTTGGTCGCCTGATTAAATATGCTGCAAAATTTCTCCCAAGAAAATCTCACCAAAGTTGATTCCAGCAAATCCTTCATAACATCTCTGCTAGCAACTTCAGTTTCTAAGCAATTCAAAGAAAATACCCAATCAATAGCAATTCTTTCAAGGGGGCTGCTCTTTCTCCTTTTGAGACAAGGTATTTATAACACCAGACCAAGTGTTCTAGTCTTGGCTCTGCACTAACCAGCAGTCACTCAACATTTTTTAAAATGAAGTTCTGAATATTTTAGAGACATGTGGAATAAAATGTGTTTTTGACAATATGTCTCTATCTACATAACTGTATCTGTTTCTATAATATATATACACACACACATATATATAAAGTAGAAAAATTATGGGCTATATATTTAGAGACAAAGTCAGAAAAATGCTTAAAGCTATCAAATATCAACATTATGAAATTAATCATCTGTGAAATATTCACTGGAGAAATCAAATCAAAAGCCTACCTAAGGTTCTAGTTCAAGATGGCAATATAGGAAGACCCTGAACTCATCTCCTCCATGGACACCCCAAAACTGTACCTCTTTATAGAGCAATTCATCCTGAAGTAGAACTGAAGCCTAACAACACCTTCAGCACAACAAAAGATAGACCACATAGAGAATGGCAAGAGAGACCAAGACAAGATAACAAAAGAAACATACATCTCTGATGCTGCAAACTAGTTGGGAGGGATAGTACTTTGAGCAGATTCATCTGACCTGGGGCACAGAAAAAAAGCTTTGGTTTAAAAGAGCCACAGGAATATAGAGGAACTAGCCTTGTACCCTGCCAAACAGCAAAGGAGCTACTAGAATTCTCTCTGGGTTGGAGGGGCTTACAAGTACCCTGGTTTATGTCCCTGTGGAAGGGAGTAGGGTTGGGTTGCCCTAGCTGACCTCCTGTCTCAGTGAGCCCTAGGACTCTAGCCCACAGGAGCCCCAGCCATCCCGTGAAGGTAGCCCCTGTGCAGAACACACTGAGATACCCCAGTCACTGCTCACTATAGCTCCAGCTGTTGTGTGAAGGTGACACAGATTCAAAGCACCCCCAGAATTCTACAAGGCCACATCACTTTGGCTTCACCCTCCCAGCTAGGTGCCTACTGCTTGGAGCACCCTTGACAAAACTTAGCCCATTTTTACCTAGGTTCTGGCCACCCTATCAAGGTGTTCCCTAGGCAGATAACCTCTAGAAACCCTGGCCTAAGCTGCCTTGGCTCCCATTGCCCCACCAGGATATCCCCTATGCTGAGCAATCCAGGAAAACCTATCCACTTTAGCTTTAGCCATCCTGTCACAATACTCCCCCCCGCCGCAACCCATGTCCCACTTCAGCTCTGACTGTTGGGATGCCTGCTGTATGGAGATTCAGAGGACCCTACCAGCCCATGTAGAATTTTGGTTCCAAGGATCCCACAAAGGGATCCTCTGTAAGGAGAGACCCAAGAGACCCCAGTTTGTATCCACTTCAGTGGCAGCTATCCTGCCCACATACCCTCTGCACAGAGAGCCCCAGTACTGTCCAGGCCTATACACACTTTAGCTCTGGGCATCACAGCAGGGAAGCCCAGTACAGAGTGCCCCAGGAATCCCAATCCACCCAAGCCAAAGTGATGAGACAGTCTACACAGAGGATGGCCATACAGAATACCATTCCTTCAGGTTTAGAAGTATAGACACAAATACAGAGAGTGAAGCAAAATGGGGAGACAGAGGAATACACTCCAAATGAAAGAACAAGACAAAACTTCAGAAAAAGGACTAAATGAAAAAGAAATAACCAATCTAATCTACCTGATAAGAGGTTAAAATAATGATCCTATAGATAGATACTCACCAGGCTGGAGAGAAGAGTGTAAGATCTTGGTGAGAAACTCAACAAAGAGATAGAAAATATTAAAAAGAACCAATTAGAGCAAAAGACTACAATAACTGAAATGAAAAATACACTACAGATGATGAATAGTAGATTAGAGGATGCAAAGAATGGATCAGTGATCTGGAAAACAAGGTAATGGAAAGTACCCAGGCTGAACAGCAAAAATAGAATTTAAAAGAATAAGGATAGGTTAGGGTATCTATTGGATAGCATCAAGCAAACAAACATCACATTATAGGCGTGCCAGCAGTAGAAAAGAAAAAGGGGCAAAAAACTTACTTACCTAATCTAAAAAAAGGAAATACACACTCAAGCTAAGGCAGAAAGTTCCAAATAAGGTGAACCCAAAGAGGTCTATAACACCACACAATAATTAGAATTTCAAAGGTTAAATGTACAATCTTTTTTTTAATTTTTATTGTTATGTTAATCACCATATATTACATCATTAGTTTTTGATGTAGTGTTCCATGATTCATTGTTTGTGCATAACACGCAGTGTTCCATGCAGAATGTACTCTCTTTAATACCCATCACCAGGCTAACCCAACCCCCTACCCTCCTCTCCTCTAGAACCCTCAGTTTGTTTTCCAGAGTCCATCGTCTCTCATGGTTCGTCTCCCCCTCCGACTTACTCCCCTTCATTCTTCCCCTCCTGCTATCTTCTTCTTTTTCTTTTTTCTTAACATATGTTGCATTATTTGTTTCACAAGTACAGATCTGTGATTCAACAGTCTTGCACAATTCACAGCGCTCACCGTAGCACATACCCTACCCAATGTCTATCACCCAGCCACCCCATCCCTCCCACCCCCCACCACTCCAACAACACTCAGTTTGCTTCCTGAGATTAAGAATTCCTCATATCAGTGAGGTCATATGATACATGTCTTTCTCGGATTGACTTATCTCACTCAGCATAACACCCTCCAGTTCCATCCATGTCGTTGCAAATGGCAAGATCTCATTCCTTTTGATGGCTGCATAATATTCCATTGTGTATATATACCACCTATTCTTTATCCATTCATCTGTCGATGGACATCTTGGCTCTTTCCACAGTTTGGCTATTGTGGACATTGCTGCTATAAACATT
>NW_027397083.1:19433055-19553694 GCF_003265705.2 Callorhinus ursinus | reverse complement strand
GTTATTTGTTTCAGAAGTACAGATCTGTGATTCAACAGTCTTGCACAATTCACAGCGCTCACTGTAGCACATATCTTCCCCAATGTCCATCACCCAGCCACCCCATCCCTCCCACCCCCGACCACTCCAGCAACCCTCAGTTTGTTCCTGAGATTAAGAATTCCTCATATCAGTGAGGTCATATGATACATGTCTTTTTCTGATTGACTTATTTCACTCAGCATAACACCCTCCAGTTCCATCCACGTTGTTGCAAATGGCAAGATCTCATTCCTTTTGATGGCTGCATAATATTCCATTGTGTATATATACCACCTCTTCTTTATCCATTCATCTGTTGATGGACATCTTTGCTCTTTCCACAGTTTGGCTATTGTGGACATTGCTGCTATAAACATTGGGGTTCATGTACCGCTTTGGATCCCTACATTTGTATCTTTGTGGTAAATACCCAGTAGTGCAATTGCTGGATCGAATGGTAGCTCTAATTTCAACTGTTTGAGGAACCTCCATACTGTTTTCCAGAGGGGTTGCACCAGCTTGCATTTCCCTGATGCCGAGCAATGTTGAGCACTTTTTCATGTGTCTGTTGGCCTTAAATGTACAATCTTAGAAGCAGCAAGAGATAAGCAAAAAGTTATGTACAAAGAAAACCCCATAAGGCTATCAGCTGATTTTTCAGCAGAAGGGAATGGTATCAAAATGCTGAAAGAAAAAAGAACCTACAGCCAAGAATACTCTAACCAGCAAGGTTATCATTTAGATTTTAAAAAGAGATCAATAGTTTACCAGACAAATGAGAGTTAAAAGTTTCATCACCATTAAATCAACATTAGAAGGGGACTTCTTTAAGTGAAAAAGGCCAAAATTAAACATAAGAAATGATGAATAAAAACAGGTAAAATACAACAATGTATACATATAACATGGGGGTAAAAACAATTATTTTAGGATGGATTCAAACATAAGTGCCATCAACTTAATATAGACTTCTATATACTTAGGTGTTATATATTAGCCGTAGAGTAACCACAAACCAAAAACCTGTAATAATTTCATAAAAAATAGAAATAAAGCCAAGCATAACACAACAGAAAGTTATCAATCACAAGGAAAGGGAGCAAGAGAAGAAGAAAAACAGAAACTACAAAAACAATCAGAAAACAATAAAATGGCAATTAGTGTACATCTATCAATAATTATTTTAAGTATAAGTGGTCTAAATGCCCCAATTAAATGACATATGTTGGTAAAATGGATTAAAAAAAAAAAAACCAAGACCCATCTATATGTTTCCTATAAGGGACAAACACATACAGACTGAAAGTGAAGGATGGAGAAAGGTATTCCATGTAAAGAAGAGCAAAAAAAAAAAAATCAATACCTATATCAGACAAAATAGACTTTGAGACAAAGAAGGGTGTTATATAATGATAAAGGGGTCAGTCCAACAAGAGGATATAACAGTTGTAAATATCTATGCAGCCAACATTGGAGCACCTAATAACAGATATCTTACAGTAATACAATAATAATAGGGGACTTCAACAACCAATTTACATCAATGGATAGGTCATCAAGGCATAAAATCAATAAGGAAACAGTCTTTGAATGACACATTAGTCAGAGAGACTTAACAGTTGTATACAGAACATAGCATCCCACCACCACCACCAAAACAGAATACACATTCTTTTTAAGTACATTTTCCAAGATAGATCACATTAGGCCATGAAACAAATCTAAATAAATTTAAGAAGACTGAAATTATATCATGAACATTTTCTGACCAAAACAGTGGGAAACTAGAAATCAGTCATAAGGGAAAAAAAAAAACTAGAATAAAAAGAAACATGGAGACTAAACAACATGTTGCTAAAAAACCAATGAGTCACTGAAGAAATTGAAGAGGTTATCAAAATATGCATGGAGACAAATACAAATGAAAACACAATGGTCTAAAGTCTTTAAGATGCAGCAAAAGCAGTTCTAAGAGATAAATTCAAAGTCATACAATCTTACATCAAGAAAAAAGTAATTTCAAATAAATAATATATTATACCTAAAGGAACTGAAAAAATAGATCAAACAAAACCCAAGGTTGGTAGAAGGAAGGAAATAATAAAAAGCAAAAATAAATGACATAAAGACTAAAAAATAAAAAAAAAATCAATGAAAACAAGAGCTGGTTCTTTGAAAAGATACACAAAATTGATAAGACTTTGGTCAGACCTATCAGGAAAAAGAGAGCACTCAAATAAATTGTTATAAATGCAAGAGAGGAAAGAAAAGAACAACCTACACTGCAGAAGTACGAAGATTATAAAAAACTACTACAAAAATTATATACCAAAAAATTAGATAACAGAGAAGAAAATGCATAAATTCCTAGAAACATATAATCCTCTAAAACTAAATTAAGAAGAGAGAGAAAATCTGGACAGACCAATTTAGTAATGAAATTGAATTGGCTATCAAAAGCTCCCAACAAAAGTCCAGGACAGATGGAGTCACAGGTGAATTCTACCAAATTCTACCAAATCCTCTTCTACCAAAGAGGAAGGAAGGCTTCCAAATGCATTCTATGAGGCTGGCACTACCCTGATACCAAAACCAGACAAAGACACTACACAAAAAGAAAACTATATACTAATAACCCTGACAAACCTAGATGCAAATTCTCAACAAAATATTAGCAAACCACATTCAACAATACATTAAAAGAATTATTCACCACAATCAAATGGGGTTTATTCTGGGGATGCAAGGATGGCTCAATATTCACAAACCAATCGATGAGATATACCACACTAACAAAATAATGTAAATCATATGATCATTTCAATAGATGCAGAAAAAAGCATTTGACAAAATCCAACATCTGTTTATGATAAAAATTCACAACAAAGTAGGTTTAGAGACAACCTGCCCCAACATAATAAGGACCGTATATGACAAACCCTCAGCTAATATCATACTCAATGGTGAAAAACTGAGAGCTTTTACTTTTTTTTTTAAGATTTTATTTATTTATTTGACACAGAGAGACACAGGGAGAGAGGGAACACAAGTGGGGAAGTGGAAGAGGGAGAAGCACTCTTCCCACTGAACAGGGAGCCCAATGCAGGGCTCGATCCCAGGACCCTGGGATCATGACCTGAGCTGAAGGCAGACACTTAATGACTGAGCCACCCAGGCACTCCTGACAGCTTTTTCTGTAAGATCAGAAACAAGACAAGGATGTCCACTGATGCCACTTTTATTCTGCATAGTACTGGAAGTCCTGGCAGCAGCAGTAAGACAAAAAAAAAAAAAGAAAGGAAAAAAAAAAGGGAAGGCAAGGCAAAAGGCAAGGCATCCAAACTGGTAAGGAAGAAGTTAAAGTGGTACTATATGCAGAAGACATGACACTACACATAGAAATTCCTAGATTCCACCAAAAAACTATTTGGAGTAATAAATGCAGTGCACTTGCAGAATGCAAAATTAATATATAGAAATCTGTTATGTTTATATACACTAATAATAAAGTAGCATAAAGAGAAATTTTTTAAAAAATTCATTTACAATCACACCAAAAATAATAAAATACCTACCAATATACTTAAGCAAAGAGGTGAAAGACCTGTAATTTGAAAACTATAAAACACTGATGAAAGAAAATGAAGATAAAACACACAAAGGGAACACATCCCATGCTCAAGGATAGGAAGAATATTGTTAAAATGTGCAAACTACCCAAGGCAATCTATAGATTCAATGCAATCCCTATCAAAATAGTAACAGCATTTATTGTAGAACTAGAATAATACTAAAATTTATATGGAACCACAAAGACCCTGAATATTGTCAATGGAGTCTTGAGAAAGAAGTACAAACCTGGAGGTATCACAATCCCAGATTTCAAAATATACTATAAAACTGTAGTAATCAAAATAGTATAGTAGTGGCACAATAGACACACAGATCAATGGAATGGAATAGAGAGCCCAGAAATAAGCCCACATCTATATGGTCAATTAATCTAAAACAAAGGACACAAGAATATACATTGGGGAAAAGACAGTCTCTTCAAGAAATAGTGTGGGGAAAACTGGACAGCTACATGCAAAATCAATATTGAAACTGGATCATTTTCTTACACTATACATTAAAATAAACTCAAAATGATTAAAGACCTAAATTGGAAACATAAAACCATAAAACTAGAAGAAAACATAGGCAGTAATCTCTTTGACATTGGCCTTAGCAACATTTTCTAGGTTTGTCTCCTTAGACATGGGAAACAAAAACAATTGGGACTATACCAAAATAAAAAGCTTTTGTACAGTGAAGGAAACCATCAGCAAAACAAAAGGGCAACCTACTGAATGGGAAAATATATTTATAAGTGATATATCTGATAAGGGGTTAGTATCCAAAATATATAAAGAACTTATACAACTCAATACCAAAGAAACACAAATAATCTAACTAAAAATGGGTAGACCTGAATAGACATTTTTTTCCAAAGAAGACATACAGATGGTCAGCAGATAATGACTAGATGCTCAAGAGCCCTAGTCATCAGGAAATGTATATCCAAACCACAATGAGGTATCACCTTACACCTGTCAGAATGGCTAAAATAAGAAGGACAGAAATAAGTTTTGGTGAGGATGTAGAGAAAAATGAACCCTCATGCACTGCTGGTGGGAGTGTAAATTGATGCAACCACTGTGGAAAACATTATGTCATTTCCTTAAAAAAAACTAAAAATAAAAATACCATATGATCTAGTAATTCCACCACTGGATCCTTAAAGAAAATGAAAACACTAATTTGAAAAGATAAATGCACACCTATATCTATTGCAGCATTATTTACAATAGCCTACATATGAAAGCAACCAAAGCATTCACTGATGAAAGGATAAAGATGTGAGACATGTGTACATACACACATAATACACACACACACATAATAGAACATTAGCCATAAAAAGAATGAGATTTTGCCACTTGGAACTACAGAGATGAATCTAGAAGGTATTATGCTGAATCAAATAAGGCAGAGAAAGAAAAATACCATGTGATTTCACTTATATGTGGAATCTAAATAAAAACAAAACAAAAAAATGGACAAACAAAAATGCAGAAACATACTGATTAGAGAACAAACTGGTGGTTGCAAGAGGGGAGAGGGATGGCCAGAAGGGCAAAATGGTGAAGAGGAGTGGGAGATATGGATTTCCAATTGTGGAATGAATAAATCATGGGGATAAAAGGTACAGGGTAGGTAATGTAGTCAGTGGTATTGCAGTAGTGTGGTATGGTGACAGATGGTAGCTACACTTGCCATGAGCACAGCATAATGTATAGACTTCCTGAATTACTATGTTGTATACCTGAACCTAATGTAACATTGTGTGTCAAGTATACTTTGACTTAAAAAAAAAAAGTCTAAAATGTGCTTTGCAAGACTATTATTCACAAAGGCAGTGTTCTACCTAAGTCTATATAAGAGTTTTGTGAAGTTCTCTGATGCCCAGTGTTTATACTTATATCTCAACTGAGATGTCACTTCCTCTAAGACATTTCTCTGTTGGAATCATATGCCTTTTATTTATACCTATACTGTCCCCAGTAGTTACATCATCACATTTGTCTGATTTTCCATTAATAATTACTTTTAAGAAAGGAACCATACTGTTTCAATTGTTGTATCCCTAGCAATTAGCACAGTGCTTGATACATAGTATGTGCTCAGTTTTAAAAGTAAATTGTTGAAAGATTTATTGAAAATTTGTATGTTCAGGGTATTATCGTCTTAGAAGTGGTACACATCAATTACTATGTCCCATTATAAGGATAAGCTTTCAGCAAATGCACCGTTTTTTCTCTCTTGCCCCAAGACTTTTATATATGTTACTCCCTAATCCTGGAATGCTTTCCCCAATGAATTCATTAGTGACTCTTACTTTCCATTCTAACATCTGGTTACGTAGTACCTCCTCAGGCGTCCTTCTTTGACCACTCACCAATCCACATCTTCCTTTATATATCCACTAACATCTGTCATTGCATTTATAGTCTTCATCATTGTGTATTCTTGTTTAAATATTTGCTTAATGTATGTTCTTCCACTAGCAAGTAAGCCCCATGCTGGCAGACGAATGTTCTTGCCAATCACTCTATCCCATCATCAAGCAGAGTGTATGGTATACTAAAAGAATTCAGTAATGACTTCTTGAGTTAATAAATAAGTGACCTTATAGATTTAAAAATGAGAAATACCTAATGATACTCCAATATTGTTCAGGGAAAATATGCATATTACTTACAATAAGAACTATATATTTAGAAATGCAAAATGAAATTCACTAGACCTTAAAAATGGGAATAATTCATTAAGAGTATATTTTTTGTTATTACTTGCTCTAGATTCCTGGTCACCCAGAGACCTTCAGATCTGAAATTTGATCTTTATTAATATACATGACAAGCAAGACTATTTGTGCAAATACCCAGAGCTGAGTCATCTGCCAGAAACATCCTCAACTACATAATAATCGATTTATAAACCAGTTCATTGAGGTTAGTCACTGTGAGACGATAATCAAGAGATAGGCAATATTCATTACATATACATTCATTCATTCACACATTCATTCATTCTTCATGTTATTTCCTAAATGCCTACTGGGTACAGCACTATGTCCAGTATTGCTTTGGTCTGCTCAACTGTGTATAAAGAGTTAACATCAGGCCTGGGCTGATAGAGAATTGGGAATTCAGTGTCTGTCTTTGCAGTACTGTTTCCTTGGAAACTACAGAGTTAAGATAAATGTGGAATGTTGGTTCTGCCTTGTCTGCTATATGGAAATACACCTGGATTGGGGCAGCTGGGATTGGGCAAGCAGGCCTGGGCCCTACGTAAATAGAGGTATAAATGATTTCTGAGAAACTAAGCCAGTTTCTCTGAGTCAAAATGACCCACACACTCCTTGGCTCTCAACAGAGGAAGCCATCCTCACCCTATATGGGCATGGGGACTAAGGAATCTGTGAACTCAGGTAGCTATAGGTCTCTGTTGAGATGAAGATGGCTAAGTTCTGAATCTCCTTCCCTATGAAACTAAACAAATTAGGATTGGAATGAAGCCTGTCTATGTTCCATGGGTTAGACTGCTTTCCCAAGCCTGCAACAATGCTGTACACTGACAAAATCTGTGACTGATCCTCTAAATTCAGAACTACACCTTCCCCCCAAAAAAACTCCTTGAATAGTACAACCTCCCTGTAAGGTCCCACTTTACATCTTGCTGGCCTTTCTCTTTTGCTTTGTCTATTCTCTAACATCTGATGCTCTTAGTAGCTTATGATGATCAGCATCGTGGTAAGAGACAGACCCACATTCATGTATCAGCCCCACTAGTTCTTGGCTCTGTGGCTTTGACAAGTGATTTAATTTCTTACATCAGTTTTCTTCTGCAAATGAGTTCACACTGAAGAAAAGAGTAGAGCACACTTGTTAAAAATACAATCTTTACAGCCTATTTGCATAAATTGAACTACCATTAATAAACAAATGGCTGTGTGTCCAACTTGTAGCCAAGTTACTGAACCTGTGTCTTGGGTTCCTTAAATACAAAATGGAGAGAATAATTGCACACATAGAGCTGCTATGAGGGTTTAAAAAGTTAGAATATATAGTTGATACAATGCCCAGCACATAGTAAATCCTCAATAAATGCTAGCTGTTAATTATAATTATATTCAAATTACAACTTAATATTTATTCTTTCAGTGTTTCTACTTCACTGAAAGCAATGAAATGATAGGTTATTACCCTGGGAAGGTTAAGTAGTAAAAGAAGGGCTACATATTCCAAGTATGCATGAGAGAAAACAACACAACTAATCCAGAGTAGTTATTTTCCTCTCTTAGACTGGAGAAACAATTAAAAGATGTTTAAATGAAATAGCATAGGGTGCCTGGGTGGCTCAGTTGGTTAAGTGACTGCCTTCGGCTCAGGTCATGATCCTGGAGTCCCGGGATCGAGTCCCACATCGGGCTCCCTGCTCAGCGGGGAGTCTGCTTCTCCCTCTGACCCTCCCCCCTCTCATGCTCTCTCTCTCTCTCATTCTCTCTCTCAAATAAATAAATAAAATCTTTATAAAAAATAAATAAATGAAATAGCATATTCATAAGCAAATTAATTGAAGAACAAGAAGACCAGGGTACATACAAAGTCACCATGGTGATCCAGAACAAATCATCTCAATTGGCTCAATTTATTTAATATTTATTCCTCCTTGTTTCTCCAAGTATTACATAAATCGATACATTACTTCTTTTCTCAGAGGGGGCAGGGCTGTTTTCTCTTCTCTAAAATGAGAGTGTCAGATGACTTGTATGACCATTTGTAGTTCCAAGTTTCTGTTACCAATTCAAGCTAAGGAAACTGAAGCGAAGGACTCTCAGATGTGCAGCCCCACTGGATAATAATTTTGTATATGCATATGTCTTGTTTTTAGTAAAAGAAAACAAAGGAAGAGAAAATGTATAACTCAACTTCCCCTTTAATTAATCATCCCACAGATATTTTAAGTGATTTGTCTCTCTTATACTCTTCATCTGCTTACTTTAAGTTTTGTGAAGAATTTCCATTTGCCTATGTGGAAACTGAGTATTGAGCCTTTCCCAGAATCTAAAGTCATGTTTGTCTCCCACACAGCCAATTCTGAAATTTGTTGTGATATTTTCATTGGTTCAGTAAATTACTCGCAGTATATACTTACCTTTCCTTTCCCTCCTCACCCCCTAGAAGGTGAGTGAGGTGGGAAGGAGGAAGGTGGAGGAGAGGGGAAGAGGGAGAGAGAGAGAGAGAGAGAGTGGAGAGAGAAAGGAAGGGAGAAAAATGTATATAAATGAATCTGGTCTCAGCTGTGGAGACGTTCCTAGTCACCTCCCACCCACACTCACCCAGCTCACCTGGCAGCTATTCATAGCAATCATTTCAAATAAAGCAAAAATCATTTTTAATCAGGGATGCTGTTTGGCTTTGTCTGTTCTGTCTTGTGGCAAAGTTTCCTCAAGTTCCACAGATGCACTATAGATGATTCAAACTCCTTTGTCATTGATTATGTTCATACACGAGTTTAATGTGAGTGGGCTGCTTGAGAAATAATTAATTGTCTTTCTACAGCTAGGGAAGAGTCCTTTGGCTACAGCAGTCTGGGGCTGAAGGATGCTATGGGACTGTTCTCAGCCATCCCAACCAGTGAGTGACTGCTTATAGACAAATGAAATCATAGGCTGGGAAGGCTGATGTATAATAGGGCTCCATATAGAAATTCATAATCATTATTGCCTTCTCTGTTGGGGATAAACTCAGACTTAGGAAGTTTACATGATGCATAGGTGTGTTCTGCCCAACCTTCATGGAAACCAGAGGCTATCACATTGAATTAGCCTATGGGCTTTGGAATTGGAAAGAACTCAGTTGAAGTATGCTCTTTAAAAGTTATGTACTTCATATTTTTTAACTTGTCTTCATACTTGAAAGGGAAAAATGGTATGTACTTTATAGAATTTTTATAAAAATTAACCAAGTTAATTCATATAAGGTGCTTAATACTATGTTTGGTATCTAGTATTGGCTCAATAAATGTTTATTATTTTTATTATTTAGCCTACATCTTGGGTGTGATTCCAACTGATTCACTCAATTTCATGTAGCAAAACACCCATCCAAAAATTCTACGCTATACCTTCCAAACACATGTTTTTGTGCATATAACAAATGTGCCAGCTTTGTCAAAAAGAACTCGGTCATCCTTATTTCTACAGAGACATCCGAGATTAGATATTTATTGCTGAAAATGGTTTATAGCATCATTTTAATATGCTTTATAATCATGTGAAGGATGATGAATCATATAATATCCATGTACAAACAATATTAAGATAAAGATCAAGAAATTGTTCCAGGTGTGATGGGAAGAAATCTTCAAGTGGTTTTAAAGCCTGTAACAGGGTATTGTCTAGAATATTGAGGTTTGGGCCATTATGAGGCATCCCCAGTTTATTACAGACTTTACCCTAAGCTAGTCATGGATGAGGATGCATTCTGCGATCCTATTAATATTTTTATGTACATATGGCAACAGCACTACTTTAACCCAAGTATAAGTAGTCAGGCAACACTTAAAACGGCATTGTGATCTGGGGGAAACTGTTCTCTTCCAACTGTACTACTAGCAATGCTTCTGGTTAAAATCTACCTAGAAAGAGGCTCAAGACAATTTGTTGAACATTCATAGAGATAAATAGCAAACATCTGATAAGCTATCAGAGATACTAGGATATTTACAAAGTTTTAGGCATAATAAAATAAACATAACAGTGTATGCAAGGAGATCTAGTGCATTGTGCTTTTATGATTTTTAAGGTATTGATAAAGTTGGGCATCTATGAAATGTCAAAGTCTTTTGGCACATCTCCAGCATGCATTGGCTGAAGAAGACTAGTTGATCCTATCCTCCAAGGGTGAATCATACATATAGATAGAAATGGAACAAAGACATAGAATCAGGAACCCATATGTTTCAGTCTTAAGCATTGTTTAACTAAGACACAGACTTATCTGTTCGATACGTTTATATTTAAGACATGGAACTAGGTACTTTACATATGTTCATTTCATTTGATGTTAATCTTAGCCCTGACATGTTACTATCTCTATTAAAAGACTGAGAAAAAGCAATGCTCAGAGAAGAAAAACCACTTGCCCATGATCTCATAGCTAAAATACCAGAGCTGAATTTTTCATTCACTTATACAAAACTGATCTCCTCTTTCCTAGATTAAAAGCAGAGGAGGAGTTGAGTAATGGGGTTTGAGAGATACTAAATACCCACCATACAAATCTCCTCCTTGAAGAAGGTACCTCTTCCAACATCATAACAATTGCAAAACATGAACGGTCTTTGTTCATACCTTTATTAAATGAGTGCCTATTATTTATCTATCATTGTTCTAGGCCTGACAAATACAGATAAGGAAAAGAGAAAGGGGGGGGAACAAAATGATCTTTTTCTAAAAAAGCTTATAATCAACAGATCCATCTAAAGAGCAGCTTTGGAACTCTGTCATTTCAAACTAATGTTTGATGCAACAATACTTCTTCTGGCTTATGACCCACAGTATATATTGGTAATTCTATAACCTGGTCAGTTCTCCCCAAAATATAATTAAGTGTTAATATATTGGAAATATTATGTCAGAGATTTATAGAATGGGGTGGCAATAACACATTTCATGTAATCTTGCTATTGAATAAAAGGGTTGGTTGAAGACCAAAAGGGAAGGTTGTCATTAAATCATCAATTACCACACTTAAAATGGCCAATTTAGTTTACTGATTAAGTCATTTGAATAAGAACCTAAAAATAATCCATTTGGGGAAAAAAAAACCTAATGGAACTGAAGCCCTAAGATGAAAAAAAAAAAATCACTACACCATGGAAACAACTATCAAAATAAGCCTTAGCATGTAGACTTAATTACTGACTCTTGTAAAGTATGTGTATAAATAGTTTGACTTTGCAAATAAATGCTATCTGACAGCTATTTAGTAAAATTAAATTTTGTTACAAAGCCTTAAATTTTATTTAATTATGTGCTATAAACATAAAATGAGTCCAGAGAATAACATGAGAATCTCTCATTTGATTAGCAAATTGCTGCTTATGCCTTACTAGGTGAATATGAGCTGATTTTTGTTGCTGCTGTTCCTCTCTATATGCCATGGTTCTAGGTTTCTTTTTCTAAAACACAGCTGCGGTCTCTCTGTTAAGACCCTGTTACTACAAGTCTGGGGTTTTACTGAGTTGGCATTCAAGACCTCCTAGGATCTCATTAAACTCCCTTCCTAGCATTATCTTCTACTGTCCCCTTCAATTGTGGCCTCAGTTTTGATATATTGTTATTTGTATATGCTGTTCTTCCCACATGTGATTCTTTTCAAGACTTTCCTATCCTAAAAGGCAGTGACAACACCACAGTGGGTCCTAAACATAATCACCCATACTATCCATTGGTTCTCATAAGTGAGCACAAACAAACACACTTTCTAAATTGAAAAAAACTGGAAATGCAAGTTGGGAGACTGATAATGAACATTTATTATGGTTGTTTACTAGCATTTACTACTCAACCTTCAACTAAGCAGTTCAAAGGGAATATAGGATCAAAGATACAAGCAAAACAACAAGACTTTCCAATGCCTTTCCTATCTCACAGAGATGTATACTGAAATTTGGGTCATGAATTAACCCATTAGAATGACAAGGCTGCTTGATCAGAGTAGCTCAAAATCACAACTTATAATACTTACCATATGTGGCTGGGGAACAGATTGAGTCAAGAGTGCACTTATTAACAATTCATGAGTTTTTTGTTATGCTAGATTTTTATACTTCTGCATTCTACTTCTAACTGTACCACTGGGCCTATAGGTAGTTGGTTGGTAGCACAACATATAAATATATTAACATGTGCTTGCACTGCAAACATAGCCCTAAGATAACTCACCCTAAGATAAGTTGGGTACCCTTTCAACTACTTCTCAGCTGTTTCAAGATGTTTCAAGGCCAAACTGGCATATCAACAATGTGGGACATTTTCTAGATAATGCCATCTTTTTTCTGCAGCTGAGAGTAAACTTTCCCTCCAAATCATAAAGTTCTCTCTTGGGTTTTCACATTCTATTTTCTGTAAACACCAACAGAGTGGATGTAAGTATAGCAAGCCTGGTATTGGCCAGAGACTTTATTGTTCCATTTATTAAAATAAAAAAAAGAGGCCAGTAAAGTGTTGTTGATTTATTTTGCTGCTTGGACAAGAAAGTTAATTCTCCTATTTCAAATGTCTGTGGTCCCTGCTCATCTCTGAATAGTGACCCTTAGTCCCACCAGTATGATGAAGAGAGAAGCCAAAGATAAGGCCATAAATGTTATCAGATAGTCAAATGATAGAGATACTTATGGAGTAAACACACATGCTTGGTCCACTGTTTTAGGAATAGTCTCAGAAAGAAGCATTTCTAGATCTTAAAAGAAAAAAGAGTAATAGGGCAAACTGGACTTTGCACAATTCTCACACAAAATCATCAGCAACATAAAAAACACCAACAGGAAAGACAAAACCAAGAAAATAAGGGAATGAAAGAAGAGACTTATCTCATCTGTTTCTTTATGAGATGCATGTTCACACTGAACAGAAAGGAAGGGAACTAGCATCTAAAGCCAATAACTGTTCTTGGCACTGAGGGCACTTGATGTTGCTCTTGTAGTAAGATCCTTCTAATCTCCCCTGAGATCTCTAGTTCTCCAATGAGGACATCAGGAAGTACAGTGTAACTTGTCTAGGATCACATGGCCCCATGAGGCAGAGCTAAGATCCAAATGTAAATCTGACTCTGAAGTGCATGCTCTCTAGTCTCTCTTGGCTGAGCAAGTTTGGTGCTATTTTGTGATAATTATTAGAGGATGGGGTATTATAGAATGACTATTTAAGGAGAAAAGTGAAACTGCTCTGAGAGACTAAAAATAAATTGAGGTTGTGGAGAGGTTCCAGTACCAGTGAGATTAATTAAAAGTAGATATTTAATAAAGTTTTCACTGAAACACAGAATGGCAGCTGTAATCAAATCCATGGGAAGGGTAAAGTATACAGGCTCCCAGTGTGTGAAGGACAGAGCTATTTCTGAAATCAAAACAGTAACATGAAGAGATTACAGTTTGACCCATTTCCTGGCATAAGAACTTGGTTTTTCCAGATTGCTCAGAACACCAATAACCTTACCACAGCTTGAAAATATTATTTAGGATCAACTGATCTGCAGGCAATGTTGAGAATGGATGCTGAGGCACTTGAAACAGATTTATCTATTATTTAAATTAAAAATGTTATTAATGTCTTATATGCAGAGATGGCCTGGGGGCCAGATGGCTGTACAATCCCATATTCTAAAGCTCACAAAGCATATTTGATTTAAGTTTTGAACTTATAGTTTCCACATTTAAAAAGGAAATTATTAAAGCCACATATAGACCTCATTCTCAGTAATTAAAAATGACTTTTATAGACTTCTTAAAAAAAATACTAGCAAACAGAGAGCACAGATTTACTTCTAGGATGATTTGTGAGGGCAAGTGATATGGCACGAATGGTTGTTTTCCCCAGATACTTGTATCCCCCTCCAGTGCCAGCTAAGGGAAGTCAAAATGTTTTCAGCTATTAGGAATGGAACCCTGTTTCTAGAGGTTGTAAATCATTGTGTTTCTAAAAAAAATTGCTTTAGGAACATATAAAAATATTTTTATCTACAAAATGAGAAGCCATTCCAATAAAAAGTGAGAAATGCAATTTATGGTTCAGCAATTTGGAAACATCTGGCTAAGTATAGCTCCTTGAAAGCACATTATATTTGGCTTTGTGTCTGTGAACCATGGAGATGTTTGTCTGAAATTATCACTTTTATCTGAGTTAACGATAGCTCCCCTGAAAAGGAGTATTCAATAATGATATTTAAAAATTTCCAAAAAAATAAAGAAATAAGCAAATACTCTTAAGAGACAATGTAGGGTTTGTTAAACTTGGACTTTATAGGGGGATAGACCAAGGTTTAAATCCCAGTTTCACTAACAGTGATTGGATTATGGGTAGCTTATTTTAATTTTTCTGATACTTAATTTCCTGGTGTGTAAAATGAGAAATTAAATAACATATACAAAGTATTTATATAATATTTGAAATATAGTAATTCCTCAATAAATGTTAGTTATTATTAGATTGAACCACATAAAATTGCCATTTTTGTATGACAAATAGTCAAACATTGGCAGCTTCATATGATTTCAAATAGTTCAGTCCAGCATTATAAATTCCAAAAATACTGAAAGGGAGAAGAGTAAGTGAAGCCCTAATTTTCCCACTGAATCAAAAAAGAGAAATATTCCAAAAGGCAAGGAGGCATCTCTCAATACTGATAGAAATACAGTAATACCCATAAGCTCAAAAATGGTATTGAGTTTTCAGAAGAGGAAACACCAAATGATACATTCCAAAATGAAATAGAGGGAGAATTCTTTGGCAAACTTTAAATATTGAGGATGGTAGAGGAGTAATTATCTACAGGGCTATAATTTTTCTTCGTCATTTTTTAAAAAGAGTCAATACATCAAAATGGAATAAAAAAGTAAATAAACATGTGACACCTGGGCGGCTTAGTCTGTTATGCGTCTGCCTCCACTCAGGTCATGATCCCAGGGTCCTGGGATGGAGCCCTGCATCTGGCTCCCTGCTCAGTGGAGAGCCTGCTTCTCCCTCTCCCTCTGCCGCTCCCCCCACCCTGCTTGTGCTCTCTCACTCTCTCTCTCTGTAGTAAGTAAGTAAGTAAATAAACAAATAAATCTTTTTTTTAAAAAAGTAAATAACATGGAAAATAGTAAATTCAGAATACTTTCTTGATTGAGTAAATTTTCTATAAATTCAAATCAGGATAAAGTTAATGACAACAAAGAGGATTTCTTCTCCCTATTTATGTTTTTTCCAAATTGTCTAAAAAGCTATCTTAGAACATTTTTGTTTGACTTTTTTCACACCCAGAAGACAAAATAGTAAAAATTCTTTAAATGCTGAAAAAAGTTGTACGTAATTCTTAACATTTTTTAAATTCTTTACATTTTTTTAAGATTTTATTTTATTTATTTTGAGAGAGAGAGAATGAGAGACAGAGAGCATGAGAGGGAAGAGGGTCAGAGGGAGAAGCAGACTCCCTGCTGAGAGGGAGCCCGATGTGGGACTCGATCCTGGGACTCCAGGATCATGACCTGAGCCGAAGGCAGTCGCTTAACCAACTGAGCCACCCAGGCGCCCCAATTCTTTACATTTTTAAAATTCTATTAAATTGCAGGCAATGCCTAGCCTGCTTTTCATATACTTTGAAGTGATTCTACTGGTCATCTTTAATTGTGGTAGTGACTTAGAAATGACCAAGAATATCCAGGAAATAGAAGAACTGTGTATTTAAATCCACCTTGACAAGAGCCAAAGGTCCCCTAAAACCTTAGAGTTCCCAACACCTCTGCCTATATCCTTCAATTCTCTTCTTGTCATCATTATGCTTACTTCATCCTTCAAGTAGAAATACACATCAATTCATAAAATTGTTTGTGTCCCTGAGATTGTTTATAATGAAAGCTTCTGCAAATTGAATGTTTTTCACATTTGCTTCCAAAATATAAGGTCTTCCAAGAACCATACAATGCTAAATAGACATACAGTACCAGCCTCACATTCACAAAAACAAAAAAATATCAGAGATAAAGGAAACTGAAGTATCAAGCAGAACAATAAAAAATCTCCATGGAATAGGCTCTAGGACCCAGGACTTGTTTTCAGGTATTCATAGATTCATTCATTCCTTCTTTCCCTCAGCTAAGATGAACTGAACTTTCTGTAACTGGGTATATAATTATGAGCAAAAATGTAAAAAGTTGCTGTTTTCATAAAATTTGCTGTCTAGAGGGGCAATAGGTGTCAACACTCAAATGAATAAATACTTCAAATTGAGATGTCTTACACAGTAAACAAGCAACACACAGCAAAGAACTTTTTCTGGTGTCAGTTTACAAATTCCTTCCCTAAGAAAGTAGCATTTGAGGTAGAAGATGAAGGGTGAGAGCTAAGTCGGAAAGGTTGAAAAGTAAATGGAAATTAGGGGAAGAAGGAAAAGAATATCCAAAGGTCCCAAGCCTAGAAAGAAAATGGCTTTCCCTAGAATCTGAAAGGTCAGAATGGCTGGAGCACAGAGAATTAAGGGAACAGGCCTCTTAAGATGTTGTTAGAGAAATGAGCAGGGTCAAGGACAAGAAACTTGAGGGTCATATTAAGACTTTTTACTTTTTTGTTTTGTTATTTTTTCTTATGGGTTAGATGGCTTAAATCAAGGGGTGAAAAAATCAGCTTTATATTTTTAAAATTTTACTCTTAGGTAGGGTGGAGAATAAAAAAGAAAGAGAATCAGATCAAAGACCAATACTGTCACCCCTTCAAGAGATGGTGGTGACAAAGAACCAAAAATCAACTGGGGCCAAGGCCTCAGAGACGGTCTTCTTTTCAATCAGCTATTTTGTCTCTATAGGTAGCATAACTATGGACGGTGGTTGTGGAAGGGGTGGGCTGGGGTACATGTCCTTGCCACAAGCCTAAAGACCAGCTCACCATGGTCTCTGACTTCTGTTTACCAAGTTAGTATACCAATTTGGAATCAAGGGGCAGGAAAATTTGAAAATAATTTTTTCAGCAATTTTTAGTATTTTTTAGGCCAGAAATTCCCTTTACTTCATAAATTCAACTATCAGGAATTTAGTATTGTTAACTTATGATAAAAGATGCCTTCTAGATTTTTGTCGGTGGAAAACAAAGCTACCTTTTGAGGTGTCTTTGCCAATCAGCTCAAGGAAAATTTTAAAAGGCAGTGGAGGCGATGATTGAAAAGACTCAGAGAACTTCATGTGGAATTTGACAATAGCAAACATAAGCAGTGCTGGTAGGAATTGGAAATGTTTATGATAGCTACACTGCCTATCCTTCTGAGTCTGCATTCTCCCTATCTGATAGTTTCTTCATACATGTTCCATTCTCCTCTGCAGCCTGACTTCCTCTGCTTGTTCATACCATCAGTGCCCCGTGACCTCAAATTATCTATGGCTTTGGTTTGCCTGTGAATCTCCTACTCTGACACAGAGTGACTTTCCAACCCTAGAGCCATCTTCCTCTGAACTTAGGTTTGTTGTCTCTTGGTTCAAATTATCTTTCAGGCATCTAAATGGGTAAATTCAGTTTGTGGTTGCTTTTCTCTTAGTTCAAATATCTACCCCAGAAACAACTCATTATCACACTAGGAGAACTTGATAAACATAACTGCCTAAAGTTCGTCATCAAATCAGATCAATTTAGAAGAGAAAGCTGAACCTACGAGAAACTGAGTTCATATCATAGATTAAAAAGAAAATAACAATTAAAATAATTTTAAAAACTCAGAAAAAAACCAACAATTTCAGTTTCTACTCTAAAACGTATGTAAAAGGGCAACTCAGATAATCGTAATTCTTAGCAACTTATCTGTAAGTCTCCCCTGATCAAGCAAGACTTGAGCCCTGGGAATCTTTGACCTGTTTTTGCAGGGTTACATTCCCTAATAACCCCAGCCTTCTAAGTTATTAAATGTTAAAATCAAATTTAAGGGCAGAATTTTACTTCACACTTTGAGTACACACATATCATTTGCCTGAAGCTGGGTTTTACAGTTTGGGATATGGAGAAGCCAAGTGCTCTCCTGATCTGAAACATTTTTTTTCTCCTTTAGAGACACCATCACTGGACTACTCTAGGAAGATGGAGGAGAGAATGAGACATCACTTTTGCTTGAGTGGGAGTCAATAGTGGAGGAAGAAGGTTAGGTATGGCTCACGAAGTACACTCCAATTTTCAAATTTCTGGACTTTCATGTGCTGCCGGATAGACACTCTGGAGCCATCTAGTGGTATAACATCATTGATATAAATGTTGAGAAGAGCTGGGTTTAGCCTTGAAAAAAGACCATTGCAACTCTAGTGGAATCAGACTATATCTCAGAACAATCTCACATAGAGGTATCATCACTTTAAGAAGGCAACTCTAGCTGAGGATGTCCTGGTCCTAGGAAAGCAATGGATATCCTCACTCTGACTCATTCCCTCTGACTACAGCTTCCTCTAGCACTCTTCCAAGGTGTACCTAGGTGGAGTGGAATCTATAAACAATATTTTTAAATAAATCCATAAAATACAAGACTGAATTTATCCAGTGGTAATTAGAATTTGATGATTTTATTATTGATTCCTACATAACTCTACCTATTTTCAAATGAATGCATTTGGGCTGAGGTTGTCTAAGGGGTATTGGATAGCTTTAAATTGTAAGGGTATTGCTTTGTTTATATGTATGGGGCTTGGAGAAAAAAGGACTAAAGCCATTTTCTTGTTCCTGAAACTGAAAAACAATCTTCTATGAAGACTTATACTGGATGGGACTGATTTGCAATACTTAGAAAAGGTTTTCCTTAGAAACTGCACTGATAACTTCTTTCTATTCATTTTAGCTCATTTCTTTTACTTGGTAAACTAAATCAGGCCCTATGGCAGTTGTTCTAAAAAAATTGAGCATGCATTGCTGAATCACCTGAAGGTCTGTTAAAATATAGATTTCTAGACCCCCCCTCAAAGTTTCTACTTCAGGTGGGTCTGGGTAAGGTCCAAGAATTTACATTTATAACAAGTTTCCAAGAGATGTTGATACTATTGACTGAGGGACTGTACTTTATGAACTACTGATGTGAAGAATCAAGACATAGAGGTTCACCCTTTATTGTTTCATTGACTTAAGGACAAGATCCAGACGTTCTTTTAGAGTTCCCCAATGAGCAGCAGGTTTTTACTGTCTGCAATTCATCTATTTTTAAAACTAGACCTGATTCCTCCAATAAAATCCGTTGCAGAACCCCAGTATATAAAATGTAAAAACAAAGCTACTCTGATTAAAATGAAGGTTGGGGAACAGAAGTTCACCTGTTCTTCCTCACTCCCCACAAACTTACAAAGCAAATACAGCACGATCTCTACAGAACACTTAAGCCACCATAGAGCAGTTGGGAAACTGAAGCAGCCAATATAACTGCCATCCTCCTAATGGTAACCAGCTACACAACTTATCAGAAGGTTCTGTTCATCATCCAGATTTCTCTCTGTAGTTGTTCCATCCCAGCCTCAAATACTATTTCCTACAAAATGCCCCTTTTTTACCTCACCATTATTTTTCATGGGGTTGGGGGTGAGGAAGAAATGTGAATAGAAGAGTGTGCATTTCTCTTTTGAGGATAACACTTGATTACAAATTTTGTCTCACAGGAGATACTGGGAATGAATAGTGGAAAACATCAACACTGTATGAGGTGTATCTTCTGCACAGCCTGGTTCGTGAACACCAATATTTATTTGGAAACAATTTTAAACACTACCTTTTAATTTAAGATTTCTCTCCTTTAATAGCCTGATTCTGGTTTATTACAGAGTGAAGGGAGAGAAAAAGGTTAAGAATTGTCATCAATTTGCAGGTTTTCTAAGCCTCAGCCTTTATCGAGCTACCTATGGGAATATGTAACCAGGTGAATATTTATCTAATGTAGATATTTCTCTTTTTTTCCCCTCCAGATGAGTTCTTGAATCTAAACCATTACTTAAAAGCAGAAAGGTGGAAGGCTCTGTATCTCTTGAGTGCCGGGCTTGCCTTGGGATATAAATCTAGAATAAATTTGCTTTGGGCTGCAGGAATTATTTCCTGATAGGAACCAAAGAAGAATAGTCCCATGAGTTTATTGTTAGAGCTATAACCCACTTTCACAATCAAGGGAAAACAGACCAATCATATTAAAGGCAGGCATTCCTTTGTTACTGATGTACCAATAAGGTAAAGGAGAGTTTCAGAATAGGGGAAACCCACTGAGATGTAGCAGTTCACTTTTGGCTTGTTGTTTTCTTATTCCCATAGACTGAATGTGAATTTCACTGAGCATGTTTCAGATAGTCAATATTCTTTCTTCAGAAATTTCCATTACAGTCCCTATAACCATTGTCAATGATCTGTTTCTTAATCTGAACTATAGGAAGACCCTTATCTGTAATCACTATTGCATTACATCTACTCCACACCTGTTGGATCCTCTTGATGGGGAATCCAAGCCTCTCTTAAAGAGGCCAAAGACAAAATTAGCTAACATGAAGTAGATCAAGAAGTTAGGATTAAGTGGGATGATCCAGAAGTAAAAACTAGTAATGCTTACAAAAGTGAGTCCTATATCCATTACCAAGGATCAACATTAGAGAATCCAAATTTATGTTTTAATTCATGAGGTGAATGTAGGGTTAACAATGTGAGATAACTGTTAAAAAGCCAATTTCTGAACAAATTTAGGGAAGTGGAATTAACATTAACATAATGTGAGTGAATCCAAAACACCACAATATGTTTCATCACATACAAAACAGACATAATACATGTTTGGTGACTTATTTAATGGGTTTGTGTTGCTGGGCATATGTATTAAAGTATGCATTCAGAACATACATATAATATGCCACTATAATTCCCAAAATGTTTTGTCTACTCTTTTCCATTCCTTAGACTAAACATACCTCAGATGCCTGAAGTGTAGTCTAACAACAACAACAAAATCATCCAAATTAAATTTCCAGGGGAACAATAACGGGATATACATGGAAAACATATGATAGCATCTTAACCGTTTTCTCCTTCAGCCCTTGGAAGTTGGTATCAACAACCATGATACCAAAGTTACCTACTTATTTAGTCCCAAATTAGTTCACTCTGGATATGGAGCACACAAAACCTCAAAGTGAACCATACAAAGAAATTCTTTAAAAGACATTCATCAGGGACTTTTTACAGAGTGCTTAAGGACCCTATCCATGGCAGAGTGTGGAAGGTGTGGCACTAAGATAGGTAGATAAATCGCCCAACTTCATATCATAAGGTGATACTGGAATTTAAAAACATCTCCCAAGAATTCCTGCTCTAGTCCTAGCTGCTCTTTCTTTCTCATACTCAGAACCTATATGTAACTCTTTCTGTGTTTGCTACTTTTAACATAGGAAAGGAAATGGGGGAAAAAAATGGTATTTCCCCCTTAGATGCAACTGCTCAGTTTCCTATGGAAAAACAAAATTAAAGTATTTTATAATACACTGAGGAAATTTGGATAGTGGTCCAAATAAATCCTCCAAACTGAGAGACCCGTGATTTTTCAAGGGTTGTTACAAAGACTATGCCCTTAAGCCAAACAAGCATCATCTTTGGGGAGATTTTATTTGTGTGATCAATTCATATCTGGACAGGTCTTCTGTTGGTTGGCATAGCAACTAACTGAAGTTCATTGAACTTTTAGATGTGTGTGCTAACAGTCTAAAGCTGATTTTCCCCCCATAGGGACCAGAAAAGGCTTTCTTTGTTAAACCTCTCCAGTTGCATTAAAAAATACATCATTTTCCTCAAGCCTACAAACACACACATTTGAGATTTGGAAAGTAATATTAGGGAAATTGCTTCTATCTTATAATACCATAATAATTTTACTCTATTTCCTGAAAGAAAGGCTAAAGTTAAACATTACCCTGTTTCCTATTCATTTCTAGGACTTTCCATGGTAATCTTAGGAGATTCTTTCCAAGAATTTCTTGGGGTAAGATTTTGTTGAAGAAGTATGGGCAGTGATCTTTTGGTGTTGGTATTTACTCTGGCCTTGATAAAAATTTTCAGTTTGGAAATGTTAGGTCTCCCCTTCTTATTTAGTTAAAGATCTCCAGTAATTTATTTTCATGCTGTTTATTAAGCAATGAGTTAATTAATGCATATTTAGAGAAGAAGGCCTGTCATAAACCTGTACTAAGCACTTGTGGAAGATGAAGAAGAACAAGAGATATCATTGGCTTTTAAATTTATAAAATCATTTTTTTTAAGAAAAGGCCAATGGAAAGGGAATACTAGCAAAGATGTTTCTACTATGAACAGTACAAAAAATACTTTAAAAGGACACATTTGCTAGTTACATCATACCTTCTTGTTGATTAATTCCCAATTGTGAAAACACTATTACTGTGGGAGTTGAAGAAGCTTCAAGTGTAGGGCAGTTTTTTTTTCCGGAAGATGTAATACCTGACCTATGTGCACCTAAGAAGATAATCTTACTATTTAAAGATATAAGAAGAAAAGATAGGGCGCCTGAGTGGCTCAGTTGATTAAGCAGCTGCCTTCAGCTCAGGTCATGATCCCAGGGTCCTGGGATCGAGTTCCGCATCGGGCTTCCTGCTCAGCGGAGAGCCTGCTTCTCCCTCTCCCTCTGCCTGCCTCTCTGCCTACTTGTGCTCTCTCTAACTCTGTCAAATAAATAAATAAAATCTTAAAAAAAAAAAAAGAAAAGATAGGTTTCAAAAAAATTACTCCCTTATAAAGAATAGAATGCTAATTATTTGTTCAAGGGACATCCTCGTTCCTTCTTATTTAAAGTCTGCAAAAGTGCCCAATTTTCCCAATTTAAAAAATATTTTATTTGTCTCACTTCTTTTTTCTGGAGAATAGGAAAGATATCTCAAATGTGATTTGTAGTCATTTCTCGATACTGGGTCTGTTGGAGGCCACACTGCTCTGATTAAATAATTACCATCTGACTACTCAGGAAGACTATTTCCTTCTAGCCTGGACCTGAGCCAATCTACTGCCAAGGAGGCTATTACACTTCAATGACTTTATTGATCAACAGTGATTAGGTCAAGTTGCTGACAATGTGTAACTGACCACTGCTATTTATAAACAACTACTCAGCAGCCCCAAACTAAGGCTTAGCTGCATGTGGTTTTGTGGGCAGCTGGACTCTGGCCTCCTGTATCTGGGGTCTTTTATAATGAATCTGGTGTATTGCAGGGATATTCATTTATAAAGGTCCTTTTTGAACTAAAGGGGCTGCCTTTGTTTGATACAGAAAAGGGGGAAGTGAGAAACGTTTAAAGCAAGGGTTGCAGGAGGTTGTGGGCATATGGAGAAAAGGAGAGTTGAGTGCCAATTCTGAACAAAACCCTGCTGTATGATTTTGAAGGGTTATGTATGGTAAGGTTTAACATTAACCTATACTGCCATCCTGTGGAGCAAAGGAGAAATTTTTATCTTAGTGACCTAGCAGACAGAACGGCAGGGAACTTAATGATAAATAGGAGGCTAAAGGCTGGCTTCAAACAGTACACTTTTAATTAAAAATATCTCGAGGGGCGCCTGGATGGCTCAGTCATTAAGCAGCTGCCTTCAGCTCAGGTCATGATTCCAGGGTCCTGGGATGGAGCCCCGCATCAGGCTCCCTGCTCCGGGAAGCCTGCTTCTCCCTCTCCCACTCTCCCTGCTTGTGTTCCCTCTCTCCCTGTGTCTCTCTGTCAAATAAATAAATAAAATCTTAAAAAAAAAAAAGAATATCATTAAAAAAATATCTCGAGTCCACATTACTACTGCTTCAAATGACAGGCTTTGGGGGTATTTTCTAGAGTATTAAACAAAGCAATCCTCTGAGGCTACTAATAGTCTCTAAAGGCCTGAGGCCAAACCTCTCTTAGACAATGGAAAGGCTGAGTCTCTGAACCTAGGCTCCTTCATCCCATCGGACAAACAAGCGAAAAAGTTCACAAGCGAAATCTTCCAAAGACGATTAGAGAAAAGAAGGAAAGGCAAGAGATACAAGTATCAGTAACAAATGAGTGTGAGTGGAAAGGAGATGACAGAAGAAAGTGTTAGATCTGAAACCAAGTGACTCTGCATTTAAGTCCTAGCAATCATTTACTGAGGATTCATGTCAAAGAAAAACTGTACCAGGTGGAGTTAAACAGGCAAAGAATACATTAAGACAATTGCAATAGGGGGCCAAGAGATCATGGAAAAGTACTGGAGGACTTTAGGGGGAAGGTTGGTCAATGTAATTAGACCATCTCTGTTTGCTAACTGATGCTTATAGAAGTTAGGATCCTACCCTCCTACAGAGAATGGGAGATAGGGCCCAATCTTGATGAAAAAGACAAATTTTCTAAAGTAAACGATTTTAAAAAGAAAAGTTAGGGGCCTAACGTCAAGAAAACACCTGTCTGAAGTCTAGTCAGATTAAGAAGAACTTTGGTCAATCAGTCTCCCAATCTGTAAAATGACCAGAGTAATTCCAGCCATCTTTACCTATACATGTGAATGTGGGCGTGGGGGGAAAAAAAGAGAAATGTGTGAATATGCTGTAAACCACTAAATACAGTCAATATTATTGTTAATAGTTTTCTCCATCTAACTTTAGAAATATGCACAAATTCAACTTTAAAAGGACTAAAGTGAGAAAGGAAAAATATCTCCACAAAGTAAAAGCAGGTCTAATAGAAAATCTGATTCAGGTCTAGCTCTATAACTTACTAACTATGTAGGCTTAAAAAAGTCATTTAACCTTTCTGAAACTTAGTAAACTGAATGCACAAACACCTACCTCACATGGTTGTTGTAAAATTTAAATAAGAAAATACGGAAATCTACAAGCACAATGTTGGCACTTAGTGACTACTAGTAGAATCTGAAGTTACATATAGTCTAGCTTTGTGCTGTGAGCTCATTTCTAACATGGCTTTCTTATTCCTGATTGGATTCATGCATCTGTCAACCACTTTCACAAAAATGTGATATAACAAATCACCCCTAAACCCAGTGTCTTACAAAAATGAGCATTTATTTCTTGAAAGAAGGTATGGAAATGTGCTATAGATCTCATGCTGCTTTTGTTCAGGCTGGATTCCCAGTCTTCTAGGCTGGATCTGGCTGGATTTGAATCCAGGTTAAGAGTTCATTTCAGGTCTGCTCCCTGTGCTTCTCTTTATTCTGGGACCAGTGAACTATTACACTGTGTTCTTCTCATGGTAATGGTCCAAGTGCAAGAATACAAGACTTTGCTCATGATACATCTCCCGAGAGCCAGCTGGCTAACCAAGTCACATGGGCAAACCCAAAGGTGGAAAAGCATGCTGCCCAGGAAGGTAAGAGGGTGAATATATAATATTACTACAGAGAAGTAGAGGATTAAGACCAATAGCTCAATCTACCACAATATATCATCATCATTTGTATATACTGTAGTTTCCCCTCCATACTGTGGTGCTCCAAATCTTCAGATCTTAAATGGTGATTAGTTATGGGAGTAGAGAAAGTGAGCATAAAGCAAAAAAAATCTCAGGAGAAAGGTGGGCGTATTCCCATCACATATTCCCTACCACATATTTGAAGGAAAACATGACCCAAACAAAATCTTGCATCCCTTTGCAAAAAAAAAAAAAAAAAAAAATATTTCAGAAGTGTCTTCTATTTTTCAATTTTCTTTAAATTGATTCCTTAAATCCCTTATTGAGAAATATTCCTATGATAAACTAAATGAAATAGGGTTGCCAGGCTAAAGTAAGGAATTTGAAAGAGTTTGCCAGATACAGAGGAAATAACTATGAAAACGTGAGCAAGAGATGGAGACGAATGAGTGCTTACCCCCCTTTCTTTAACTCTCACCTCCTACTAACAAACCTGCGTCATTGGAGCTGAGAGAAGAATTCATCTCTGAATATACATCTGAATTAAAATCCATCTGCAATGGTCCTACTGTGGCTTTTGAGAACAATGCCATCTCTTAAAATAACTGTTTTCAATCGTGACCTTTGGCATGTCTGGAAGTTTGTGATGATGAATAATGAACAGTGAATGGCACGCTACCGAATGCAACCTCTTAATTGCTCACAGCGAAGTAACATAGGATTTTCTATCCTTCTGTTTATGCCAAAGCTTGGAAAAGATCACTGAGTTTGGATCTATGTAGAGCTACGAGACTGAATCAGAGATGAAAATTTCATTTGAGCCAGCTACTCAGCCTTTCATGAAACAATTTGGAGAGGCGGAGGCAGGAAACACAGTGTGTAATGATGGCGTGCACAGAGTTTGGCATCAGTCATGTGTGCGCTTAAATTGTGGTGCTACCATTTAAGAGCTGTGTGGCCTTGAGCAAGTTTGTAGTTCTTTTGCATTTCAATAACAATATCTGCAAAATAGGAATCGTCATCACTGCTGGGGTTGTTGTGAGGATTTAGCATGCTAATATATGTAAAATATGGCACACAGTAAGTACACAAGGGAAAACCACTGTTGCTGTAACTATTATAATGCATTAGGGAGGTTTTTTTCCCAGCAAAGAATAAGGTAAGAAACCAGTCTGCTCTTACAGGGGTAGAACCTGAAGACCAGGGTGGCAAGGATGGAGGCTGTGGGATAGGGCAGGGGTGGAGTTTATGGGATTGGTGAGGAAAGAGTCGGATAAGACAGGTAGGTGGGTATGTAGGGAATCTATCTGGACCAGAAACAGAAAAATGATAACAAAAACAACTTCTCAAGTCTGAGCATTACAAGTTTGCTCCTGGAGCATCTCATGTTGATGACCCCGAATTCAGTGATTATAGTGGAAAGTATGCTTTTCAGCCAGAGTATTAAAAGAGAAAAGGATGTGATAGTTAATTTTATGTGTCAACCTGCCTGCCTCATGGGATGCTCGGATACTTGATTATTATTCTGGGTGTGTTTGTGAGGGTGCTTCCGGATGAGATTAACATTTGACTCAGTAAAGCAGATCGTCCTCCCCAATGTCAGTGGGCCTCATCCAATCTGCTGAAAGCCTGAGTAGAAGAGAAAAGGCTAAAGGGGAATTCACTCTCCTTAACCAACTGTCTTTAAGCTGGTACATTGGTTTTCTCCTGCCTTAGGACCAACTCAGACTGAAACTTACACCATTGGCTCTCCTGGTTCTCAGGCCTTTGCACCTGGACTGGAGCTATATCATCAGTTCTCCTGGGTCTCTGGGTTTTTGCAGATCTTCTGAGGACTTCTCAGCCTCCATAATCACAATAGCCCATTCTTCATAATAAATATATATATATATGATACATATATTACATACATATGTTTACATATATTATATATTTATATATAAACATATATATTATCTATTATATTATATATATGGTTCTGTTTCTTTGAGAACCTAAACTAATAGAATGTTGTATACAAGCCTAAAACAGTCACAAAGTCATCTGGACTTAAGATGTGAGGCAAAGTACACTGGGAATTCACCTCCAACATCTGTGTTCCAGGGAAAGCAGGTAATAATCAACATCACAGGTAGCTCTAAAGAAGAAAAACAGGCAGTTGTCAGGAAGTCCAGCTAGAAAAAGCCTTGGGGGACATTATTAGAAAACTAGAAAAATCAGGAGCTTTCCCTCCAAGTAGAGTGAGCATAGCAATGGGGAAATTATAGGAGCACTGGGGAGATTCTGAGAGACAACAGAGAAACTTCTGAGAGCAAATCACATGAGTCCCAACTGATTAGAGAGTGGGAGTGAGGGAAAGAATCCTCATTTGGGGAAGGAATGGAAATGACAAAACCAGGCTTTTTTAGTTTTGTCAGAACATATTTGGAGCTGAGGATTACAAGTAGGCCTCAATTTAGACACAGGGCACAACATGTCTCCTTCCCAGGAGCCAGGTAGAAGCCTGGTCACTAGAAATAGAACACAAGACACAGAAGGGCTGGAAGCCAATATGACTGGATGTAAGGCGCCTGAGCTTCCAATTAGAGTCCTATTAAAGGATCCAGACAGAGGACAGCTCTGATCCAGGTTGGACACTGACTTGGAGACAAGAGACCTTGACAAGACTTTTGTAATGACCAGACTGCCAGCTGGGCTTTTGAGCAATAAATCTCCCTGACATCTCTTTTTTCATACTTGTAGAAAGGAGAAGTTCCCTGTCCTTATTCTTGCCCAGGCCTTTCTATTCATGAAGCTTCCCCCGGTGAAACCTCATAAGGCAGGATAGATTTACAGACCTAACCCTGAAGTGCTGTGTCAACGCACTCTACTCGTGATATAATCTCAAACTGCTCTTTAATCTCTGAGTGGTGACCTTGTTACTGACTTTCTCATTTTTAACTTGACTACCCTTCACACTTCAGACTTGATATTCAATACTGTTTTCTTAGAACCATTCTTGAATCCCTTTCTTAAATTTGTTGAAGTAGAATAATAAGTACACAGGGGTCCAATTACTGAAATAGACTTGGAAATTAACTTTTCCCATCTCTGCCAGAACTCTTGAAGGCGAGATGGATTTATTGATCAGATACATGCATAGAGGCTTCCCTTTACCCCAGCCATGGTTTAGAATATATCTGCTACATGAACATTCCTCCATACTCTGAACAGCACCATGTCAATCTTAATCATTAAGGAAAAGGAAGATGATAAGTTTCCTAGATACAAAATTTATAGTTTCAATTTTGTTTTTTAAGAGTTAGCATAGGATGCCAAGTTGCCTGACGGGAACCTTTGGAAATTTAGAGTATGAGATAAGAACTTCCAGACAAAAGGCAGTTGTTACCACAGTAGGCTCTTTCTTGATACTCTCCTGCAGCTCTCCAACTCCATTAATATGGGTAATTACTTCGTGTGTTGAAGTGAATTTGAAATTGGGAGATGAGAAGTTATTAACTTTGAAGAGGTTTAAAGTTCATTATAAATGCCTTTCTTATGGAATTAGATTTGAATTGGAAAACTTTTCAAATTCTAACATTATAGTGACAATAAAATACCTTAAAAGTCAGTAAGGCAAATGGCTTCAGTTTCTTCCAAATTTATTATTATGCTCCAGTAGCAAACTAGGCAGCAATTCTTTACCATTACTGAATTTCAGAAGATTGGAGGTTACCAAAGCAATTTGTAAGACTCTTCCTAGCCCTCTCTCTTCATCCTATTCTCATGCCCATTCTCTTAAATCAATTTGAATGAAGGCAACAAACACATGCAAGTGGATTCTATGACTTGAAGCAAGAGATCCTGGATGCCCAGGCTGCCCACTATCTGATAACAACTAGGGAACCTACTTGAATGTGGCAAGACTGGTCAGGCTTATATATCAAGACTTTTCCATTAGGGGAGTCTTTGGGCTATTACTTCAAAAGACAAAGACATCATGGAAGCAGAAATAAGCTATGATATTGTGATTTATGATAAGAGATACATGTTTGCCATTTCTGGCACAGAGCTCCTAAGTGATGAGACATAGATGTCTTTTGTTATGTTAATGAGGTGACTTTTGGACAGCACCTAAGAATGAAGGCTGGTTGCCAGGAGAACCAACCATGTGATTAGAAGTTTGGAACTTCAGTCCTATCCCCCTAATTTCTGGGGAGGGCAGAGGGCTGAAGATTGTTTAGTCTCCAGTGGCCAGTGATTTAATCAATTATACCTTTGTAATGAAGCCTCTATAAAAACCCAAAAACTCCCCCTCTGATTTTTTTTAACATATAATGTATTATTTGTTTCAGAGGTACAGGTCTGTGATTCAGAAGGCTTGTACAATTCACAGCACTCGCCATAGCACATACCCTCCCCAATGTCTATCACCCAGCCACCCCATCCCTCCCACCCCCCACCACTCCACAACCCTCAGTTTGTTTCCTGAGATTAAGAATTCCTCATATCAGTGAGGTCATATGATACATGTCTTTCTCTGATTGACTTATTTCGCTCAGCATAATACCCTCCAGTTCCATCCACGTCATTGCAAGTGGCAAGATTTAATCCCTTCTGATGGCTGCATAATATTCCATTGTATATATATATACTACCTCTTCTTTATCCATTCATCTGTCAATGGACATCTTGGCTCTTTTCATAGTTTGGCTATTGTGGACATTGCTGCTATAAACATCGGGATGCACATACCCCTTCGGATCCCTACATTTGTATCTTTGGGGTAAATACCCAGTAGTGCAATTGCTGGGTTGTATGGTAGCTGTTTTCAACTTTTTGAGGAACCTCTTGTTTTCCAGAGTGGCTGCACCAGCTTGCATTCCCACCCACAGTGTAGGAGGGTTCCCCTTTCTCCGCATCCCCGCCAACATCTGTCTTTCCTGACTTGTTAATTTTAGCCATTCTGACTGGCGTGAGGTAGAATCTCATTGAGGCCCTGATGCCGAGCGATGTTGAGCTCTTTTTCATGTGTCTGTTGGCCCTCTGGATGTCTTTGGAAAAATGTCTGTTCATGTCTTCTGCTCATTTCTTGACTGGATTATTTCTTCTTGGGGTGTTGAGTTTGATAAGTTCTTTATAGATTTTGGATACTAGCCCTTTATCTGATATGTCATTTGCAAATATCTTCTCCCATTCTGTTGGTTGTCTTTTGGTTTTGTTGACTATTTCCTTTGCTGTGCAAAAGCTTTTTATCTTGATGAAATCCCAATAGTTCATTTTTACCCCTGCTTCCCTTGCCTTTGGCAATGTTTCTAGGAAGAAGTTGCTGATGCTGAGGTCAAAGAGGTTGCTGCCTGTGTTCTCCTCTAGGATTTTGATGGCCTCCTGTCTCACATTTAGGTCTTTCAACCATTTTGAGTCTATTTTTGTGTGTGGTGTAAGGAAATGGTCCAATTTCATTCTTCTGCATGTGGCTGTCCAATTTTTCCAACACCATTTGTTGAAGAGACTTTTTTCCATTGGACATTCTTTCCTGCTTTGTCGAAGATTAGTGGACCATAGAGTTGAGGGTCCATTTCTGGGCTCTGTATTCTGTTCCATTGAGCTATGTGTTTGTTTTTGTGCCAGTACCATAATGTTTTGATGATGACAGCTTTGTAATTGAGCTTGAAGTCCGGAATTGTGATGCCACAGCTTTGCTTTTCTTTTTCAACACCCCACTGGCTATTCGGGGTCTTTTCTGGTTCCATACAAATTTTAGGATTATTTGTTCCATTTCTTAACCATGAGAGACTATGGACTCTGAGAAACAAAGTGAGGGTTCTAGAGGGGAGGGGGTGGGAGAATGGGTTAGCCTGGTGATGGGTATTAAAGAGGGCATGTATTGAATGGAGCACTGGGTATTATATGCAAACAATGAATCATGGAACATTACATCAAAAACTAATGATGCAATGTATGGTGATTAACATAACATAATAAAATTTTAAAAAAAAGGACCATGTTCAGAAACCTTCAGAGTTGAAGAACACATGGAGATCTGGGGAGAGTGACATACTTGGGAAGAGCAAGGAAGCTCAGTACCCTTTCTCCATACATTGCTCTATGCATCTCTCCTATCTGGCTATTCCTGAGTTATATCAGTTTATAATAATCAGTGATCTAGTGGGCAAAATGTTTTTCTGAGTTTTGTGAGTCACTCTAGCAAATTAATCAAACCCAAGGAGGGGTCTGTGGAACCTTCAGTCTATATAGTCAGACAGAAGCTTAGGTGACAACCTGGACTTGCTACTGGTGTCTGAAATGTGTGTCGGAGGGAGGAGAGCAAGTCTTGTTGGACTGAGCCCTTAATCTGTGGAATATGATGCTTTCTTCAGTTAGATAGTGACAGAACTGAGTTGAATTGTAAGATACCCAGCCATGTCTGAGAATTGCTTGTTGGTGTGGAGACCCTTATACACACATTGTAATTGGGCGCTGAATTATTATAATTCTTTAAAGCCTTCCAAGCGCAGCCTGACTTTACCATGCCATAGTCTCAGATATATCCTTTCTTCTCCTCTGAGCTAGGCACCAGAAAGCCTCTTATTAAATGTCCTCTTTCTTTGATACACCCACCTTGCTCTGAGACCAAATGTGCTGTGTGAAAATTAATAAAAGATGTCGAGAGCAAAACATACTTAAGTGAGTTACTGCAAGAACCTTGTTTTGTTTACTTAAATGCTGAGCTCAGATTATGCTTGCATGTTTATAAAAAGCTTTTATTATTTGAAGAAAATGCTCTAAAATGTAAACAGAAGCTGTTTTCGGGTTGCAGGATTACCAATGGCATATCCTTGGAATTTTTTTTCTTTTCTGCTTTTATTACTTTTTTTATTAAGTGTATGCTATTTTTATAACCTAAGAATGGTATAAAATTAAAATCCTATTCATTTTTATGAACACTTTAATATCTTCCTATTTGTGTGTATATGTGTGTGTGTGTGTTAACATGGCTGTGTCTCTGCATTACTGTATCACAAGGGACTTTTTTCCTATGTTATACTTTCCTCTTCTTTGTCCCTCAGCATTATTTTTAAGCTATAATCAGTGCAAAAGAAAATCCCAAAGTGCTTTACTTTTCTCACACCAACTACCACTTTAATTTATTCTGAATGAACTCAGTAGATCAACAATAAAAAATCATTACACAACAGAGCATTCAAAAAAGACAATATACATCTTAAGTGATATATTGCATACTATACCTGCTTCCCAAGAGATACCCAGGGCAGGCATCTCCAGAAGATTTAGCTTTACTAAAGACCAAATATGTACAATGAATTATCTATGACCCCAAGATTATTCACAAGTCCCCAAGAGGTTAAGAGCATGAGTCCTGAGAGTGATGTCAAGATGCTGCTTGGAAGCACTTAGAACAAGGAAGTGATAGATTAATTGAAGATTAAAGACTTCTCATGAATCGGTATGTATGCTCCAGGTTTGATTTAATCCGTACAATGTCACTCAGAGGTGGATGACATTATCCTCATTTTGTGGATGAAAACACTGAAGGTCAAAGAGTAACGTGGCTTTCTTCATCTTACATATTCATTAGGTGGCACATTTAAGATTTAAGGCCAGGTCCTCTGACTCCAAACTTCCAAACCATGACTTTCAGGAAAAGGGCCAGGAGTATACAGAAGTATGAGCTCTATGTTCTGAATATACAGTTGTGTGGGTGGGGAGAAGGGAGTAGAACATGGAACGAGAGCATGCAGGAGGGGGGAGAAGGTGAATGTTCAAATCTTCACCTGTCTCTAAACCATATTGACCCTAAAGAGCCCCTTTCTTCCTCTCCTTTTATTGCCTACATTATTTCCCTAAATCCAATCTCTTCTCTAGGTTGGGCTATAAAACATGTATAGGCTTAAAAAAAAAAGTCGCAAAGAGTAATTAAATCTCAGAGATTCTAGGTGATCCCTGAACCTTTAAAATCACCTTATTTTAAACAAATTCTCTAGAAACTTTTTTTTTTCTTAGCAATGTGAGGAGGTTATTAGTGTTGGCAGGGCTAATTATATGATAGAATGAGTAGGCAAGCCTTCAACTTCAAAATGATTTAAAGGGAGACTTTGCTTCAAAATATCTGTAATCAGAGTGTACTGGGATTTAAAATCAGACAAAGGATTTGAAATCTAGCCCTGACCAGATAAGCAAAATAGAACAAGCCACTTCACCTCACTGGACATAGGAATAAATGCCTAAGATATATACTTACCCTAAGGCACACTGAGAGGTAATGAAATAACTGGGCTTGGAGCCCAGGTCAATTGATTCTTAGCCAACCATGTTAACCAAGAAATAACCCACAGTAGACCCCAAGTAATTGATTGACGCTTTCTACTTTGCCTACCTGCAGCCTAGAGGCTGGACTCTTTTTTCAGTCTTAATGATCACAGAAACTTTCTGCTTCAAATGATAAACTCTGAGAGCCCTGGAATACCCCCTACCAGCCCCCAGCCTCCACCACCATTCCCTCACCAGCATAGAGCACAGCCTAGAAAGAAAAGGAGAAAGGTTTCTTTTATTTTTTGATAACCACCAGGTATCAAATACTATGATGTTTGCATATTAACTCTCATGTTCATGTATGTTATCTCAAGTCATCCTACATCTTTATGTCATGATCATTGTTATTCTCAACTTAAAATTGAAGAAACTGAGGCCCAGAGAGGTGAAATAACTTTCCAAGTATCATACTGATAGGGAGTGACTAAAACAGGATTGAAGGTCCATGTTGTTTCTCTATCCCATGCTTTCCTCCACAGAACTCTGAGGAATGGGTTCATTAGATTCAAGAGGTTTTTATTAACCTACACAGTGTCTAGTCTACCAGGAACATGTCCTTAGATCCAAGAAAAGAGGAGAATGGAGAAGCCCATTTTTGCAGTGGTCTGTACTATTCTTGTCTTTCTCTCTGTACTCTACATTTGGAGAAGGTAAAGCAGTTTCTTCTTCTGTTACCTGGAGGGCCAGACAAAAGGCGCAAAACTAGAAGAGTAGCATCTCTGCCACCTAGAGTCTATGTGCCCCACAGGTACCTGAGGTGCCTCCTTGGTTACCCCTTCTCTGTCTGAGTCATGTTCATTTTTCACTTGGGGTTGACCAGAACTCTGCAAAGAATGGGTTAAAGAATGCTCCTGTGGCTTTCCATTCCTTGTCCTTTACAACAACGAATGCAATTGGTTCTGGTTCAGCTGTCTCACAAATAGAACCTTCCACAAAACAGCATTAGGAAGAAGTAAGTCAATCCTGCAGAGGGCAAGGACAGAAGAAATCCTGTGTCTGTGACAAATAGGTTTATGAGATTTCCTGAGGCCTTAAAAAAAAAAAAAAAAAAAAGGCAATGACACTGGGCTGCCTCAGTGAACAAATAGTGGTCCGCTAGGTGGCAGCACACCCTACCCCCCCCACCCCCACCCCCACCCCCGACTTCCTGCTGGCTGCTTTAGAGAGCTTGCCCTTTTCAAAAGGAAGAGAAAAGAGCTAAAGACAGGGCATAAAAAGGAGTGAAAGGAAAAGAATATTTCCTGAGGGTCTCCAGGGTGCCACACCCTGATATATATATTTTAGAATACATTAGTCCATTTAATTCCCACAGCTTATTGAGGTAGATATCCCTGCTTTAAAGTTACTTATAATCATTATCAAATATTGAGGATTTGCTCTATGCCAACTTCTTTACTATACAATCATTACCTTATTTAACTCGCTTAATACCACTCCCAAAACTGGGTACTATTACTAACCCTCTTTCACAGATGAGGGAACCAAGGTTTAAAAAGGATAGATAACTTTAAAATCATACAACTACTAAGCCAGGACATTGAAAATTGAATTCTGGGAGGATAATATCAGAGTGTGTGAATGACTGAATACACTTCTTGTGTAAGAAAGATTAAATAACTTCAGATGTAAAGAGTAACAGAGTTAGAACTAAAACCTATGCTTATATTTTTTCTGAGTATAAAATGAATACATATATTTATACACACACATACACACATATAATGGAGAAATTTTACATACAGGATGCAGATCCAATGAATGTAATTATCATCTATAATCACACAATCCAGAGATAGCTACTATTTTTTCCCTTCCATTTCTCCCACAGGTATGTGTATTTATCATAGTGCATATAATACTTCATATATAGTGTTTGACTAGAATTTTTTTCACTTAATATTCAAGAATTTTTCCCAGACCATTAAAGTATGTTGAAAGTACAATATTCCATGAAATTCCTGACAATAATTAATTATACACATATTTCAGAATCTGAATTGGTTCCAATTTTTCACTGTTTTGTTGTAATGCATTGCCTTAGCTATAAATCTGAGTACACGTCTCTACTTCTTTCTGCAGGCAAGTTTCCTATAAACAGAATTGCCAGATCAAAGGAAACATTTAAGTTAATAGCTACTATCAAATTTATTTCCAGAAAGATTGTATCGGTTTTCATTTGCTCCAGCACTGTACAACATTTTCAGATTCACTTACTCCGTGGCTTTTGAGCCTGTTCTCCTGACTCATGGACTATTCCACCTACAATTAGTTCCTTCTTTCCAGAATTGTGTCTCCATCATCCTAGACCCCTTTGCTCTGGTTTCAAATATGTACCACACTTCTCTTCTACCCTGACTCAAAAGAATTTCTTATTTGATCAGTACTTCTTAAGCTATACCCTATAACTCTCTGCCAGTTCATTATCAGTTTTCTGAAACACGTGTGGTGTGTATCCTTTGGCATGCTGTCATATATCCACACTGCCAGTTCCCTCTCATTAGAGTTCTACCTTCTTTATTCTAATGAGTTAGATCTCATAAAGTAGCTATTGACCTCTCACCTGTCTTGATCTCCATTATTGCCAGCTTCTCTGTATAATTTAGCATCATCAAACTTTTCGCCAAATTTCACTCACTTTAGTCCCTGAGACATTGCATTTTCCTGTTTTTGTCTTATGTTTGACTAACTCTCCTCTTCTAGAACCTATTCCTTCTCCTTGGAAATCCTCAAATTGTTATCAGATCCCACTTTTTCTAGGCCTAGTTGAATACATAGCGTTGCTATTTTGATATAGACACAAACTTAAATTATAACCATTTTTTTAAAGATTTTATTTAGGGGCGCCTGGGTGGCTCAGGTGGTTAAGCGACTGCCTTCGGCTCAGGTCATGATCCTGGAGTCCCGGGATCGAGTCCCACGTCGGGCTCCCTGCTCAGCAGGGAGTCTGCTTCTCCCTCTGACCCTCTTTCCTCTCATTCTCTCTCTCTCAAATAAATAAATAAAATCTTAAAAAAAATAAAGATTTTATTTATTTATTTGACAGAGAGAGACACAGCGAGAGAGGGAACACAAGCAGGGGGAGTGGGAGAGGGAGAAGCAGGCTTCCCGCGGAGCAGGGAGCCCGATGTGGGGCTCGATCCCAGGACCCTGGGATCATGATCCGAGTTGAAGGCAGAGATGTTCAACAACTGAGCCACCCAGGTGCCCCAAATTATAACTATTTTAAGTCTCTCAAATAAGCATAAAATTTGTCCAAATAGATGGAAAAGGCAGGATATATAAAGAATATTTAAGGTAGAATAGTAGAGCAAAGATAGAGATAGGGATGTGAATACTACTCTCAAGAATGGCTAAAGTAGCATTTTTCTAGCATGTCAGGGCATTTTTAGATATTGTTCAAAATAAAAGAGGGCAAGTACAAAGAAGGGTAATCAAATTTGAAACTATCTGGAAAACATGGCATGCAATTCCTTAAATTTACCATATCCATTTGCAGAGCAAAGTCCTTAAGTCCTACAATATAAAGATGTGTTTTCATATTTATTTGACTATCGGACCTTTTGTAGGAGAAGACCTACTGGGATATGAGCATGGGAAATTCTGGGCCAAGAAGATGGGGTTCCCAGTGATGAGGTTAGAAAGTTAGGAAAAACCAGTTCATGGCATGTCTTAGCTATCCAGGAGTGGTGGAAGGGCACTTTAGATGTTTTGTTCAGGTTTGAAGACTGATTATGAGTATTTAAAAAGGGAGTACTCAGAAATTTGCTTTATAGACAAATAACTTTTCATGTTATATAATCCAGTTCCTGCAGCTAGGGAATGAACTGAGAGGATTTGGAAACTGAGGGGATTTCTTTACTGAGAAAAGAGTCACTGTTCAATTCTCATCATGGTGCCTGGGGTAGAGAGAAAAGCACTGAAAGAAGATGGAAAGACCAAAACTCTGTCATTGATTTAATAGAGAGGGTGAGGAAGAGAAAGGAATCACATTGCACTCATACCTATGAATTCACTTATTTATACATACAACAAATGACCTGGAGTGCTAGTAAGTGCAATTATAAATGGCAACTAATTCTGTAGTCTCTACTTTCAAATAATTCTTAGTCTGGTAGTACAAGAGAATTCTCAGAAGAATCTGTGTCTATCCACAGAGGTAGAGAGAAAATTTAAATACAAAGAAAATTAAATATGTAAAAATACATAAAATTCATATATAAATCATAATCCCTTATTATAAGATATATAAATAATACAGAAAATATATAATACAGAAGTGCATAAACAATATGCATAAAAATGCATAATGTATTTTATGTACCCAAAGCACATTCATAAAAATATTATTAGATGCGTATATATCAATAAAATACTGAACTATAAGGCAAGTTCTATGTGTGTATGTGCATTATATGCATATAGATAATGAAGTATTCAAAATCTCTAAGGATATAAGATAAATCCTGTAAAGCAGAAGATAACTGATATTATCATAATCCCTAAGAAATGCTGACCTGATACTGATGGAGCATTCAAAATTCTGCTTCCAAATCACTCAGCCTATTATGACTATTTCATTGCACTGTTCCTTTTTTATTTCTATAATAATGATAACAACCGACTCATCAATACCTGGTGAGCAGAGCATACTACCACCAGAGAAAATCTATTGTGAAAGAGAAACCAGTTGCTCTGAGCTGAAATGACACTAAATATATATATATAAAAGAACACACAGGAGGAAAAAAAAAAAACAATGTGGTATCTGGAGGGAGAAAATTCACTCTCTTTGCTGCAATTTTAAAAAATGGGATATAACAACCTCTTTTGGTTTGGTGTCTGTGCATGTCTCAATATTTTTATAGAAAATGGTAATATAACTCCTAGTACCAGAAATGAGTTGACATGGCCAGCAATTTTTAGTGGCCTCTAAAAAGGAGGTAAGACTGATGTGAATTACAGCTTTGAAGTTATGTGTATACTCACCAGCCTTATTCAATGAAATAAAATTCCAAAATGTTATCTTAGAATCAGAATGAGGCAGAAATGGACAAAACACTTAATTTCACAATATTTTTCTTCTCCTGGTAAATCACAAATCCAATTGGCAAGCATGTGCTTAGCTGGCCAGCTGAGGAAGGCCGCTAAGAGTGGGGTGATAGTAATAGAAGAATATAGGTGCTAAAGTCAAATTATGATACTTCTCTCCACTACTGACTAGTTGTGTGACCCTGGGCAAGGTGTTTAACCTCTTTGGACCATGATTTCCATTTTAGAAAAATGGGGAAAATAAACACAAAACATCTTATGTGATTGCTGTGAAGGTTTTCAAAAGTGAAAAATTAGTGTCTTTTACAGAAAAGGGGCTCTTAGTTCTTGGTTATCTCACCTTACCCAACACCCTTGTTTTACAATAGGGTCAAATTGAACCCAAATTCTTTGTGAATAGGGCTATGGTCCCAATTCTAAGAGAGGTTGTGATCCACCTAAAGAAACCAAATGAAAACAAGAACAAAAACAAAATAGTCTAAGCAATTTTACATATGGCCCATTCAAGAAAAAGTAGTGAGCTACTTCTCAATGCATTTCACTGAGTTATGTAAACAGCAAGTGCTCCAGGACTAAAATAGTCATTCTTCATAAACATTGATCTAGGTGTTAAAGGATTGGTAAGGTTCAATTAGGTGAGGAGCATTAGGAGAGAGCCCTCCAGTGGGCAGAGGATTTCAGCAAATGTGAAGGCAGAAAAAACACATTTTAGAGTATTGAATGAGAGAAGAACCCTTTCTCATAGCATTGATACTTGACTATATTTCATGTTCAAAGTTGAAACAAAACTTTTCCATCTTAGGCCTGATTGAAAGAAAAGTTCAGTAATAAAAAGGAAGAAAGAGAAACACCTTAAGTAAAAATTAGATGAAGGATGTAATCAAAGAAATAAAAGTACAAATAATTAAATATATATTTTTGAAATGTTAAAACCTACTAGAAAAGAACTACAAACTGAAAAATGAATAATCACATTTAACCTTTCAACTCTTAAATATCACAAAAGAAGGAGGAGGAGGAAGAGAAATATCTAGTGTTGGTACAAATATAGGATAACAGCCACTCATAAACATTGCTGGTTGACATGAATTGGCACAATCTTTCTGGAAGTCAATTTGCTATTATTTATCATGAGATTTTAAATTTTTCATATAACTTAGTCCAACAGTTCCTAAGAAATTCATCTTTTATTCTTATTTTTTGAAAGATTATTTATTTGAGAGAGAGCGAGCACAAGCAAGGGGAGGGGCAGAATGAAAGGGAGAGGGGAAACTGACTTCCCCTGAGCACAGAGCCCCACCTCAGGACCCCGAGATCATGACCTGAGCTGAAACCAAGAGTTGGACTCTTAACCAACTGAGCCACCCAGGTGACCCAAGAACCTCATCTTTTTAAAAAAATAGTCATGGATACATACAGGAAAGGATGCGATATTTTGTCAAATGCTTTTTCTGCATCAGCTTAGAGGACCATATGGTTCTTCTCTCTCCTCTTATTAATGTGTTCTATCACATCAATTGATTTGCAAATGTTGAACCACCCTTGCATCCCAGGGATAAATCCCACCTGATCGCGATGGATAATCCTTTTAATGTACTGTTGGATCCTATTAGCTAGGATCTTGTTGAGAATTTTGGCATCCGTATTCATCAGGGATATTGGTCTGAAATTCTCCTTTTTGATGGGGTCTTTGCCTGGTCTTTGATGGGGATCAAGGTAATGCTGGCCTCATAGAATGAGTCTGGAAATTTTCCTTCTGTTTCCATTTTTTGAAACAGCTTCGGGATAATAGGTATTATATCTTCTTTGAATATTTGGTAGAATTTCCCAGGGAATCCATCAGGCCCTGGACTCTTGTTTTTCGGGAGGTTTTTGATCACTGCTTTCAATCTCATTCCTGGTTATTGGTCTATTCAGGTTGTCAATTTCTTCCTGTTTCAGTCTTGGTAGTTTATAGGTTTCCAGGAAGGCATCCATTTCTTCCAGGTTGCTTAATTTATTGGCATATAGTTACTGATAATGATTTCTGATAATTGTTTCTATTTCCTTGGTGTTGTGATCTCTCCCCTTCCATTCATAATTTTATTAATTTGGGTCCTTTCTCTTTTCTTTTGGATAAGTCTGGCCAGTGGTTTATTGATCTTATTAATTCTTTCAGAGAACAAGCTTCTAGCTTCATTGATCTGCTCTATTCATTTCTGGTTTCTAATTCATTGATCTCTGCTCTAATCTTAATTATTTCTCTTCTCGTGTGTGGCTTAAACATCATTTGTTGTTTTTTCTCCAGTTCTTTAAGGTGTAAAGTTAGTTGGTGAATTCGGGATTTTTCTATCTTTTTGAGTAAGGCTTGGATGGCTATGTATTTCCCCCTTAGGACTGCCTTTGCAGTATCCCATAGGTTTTGGACTGATATGTTTTCATTATCATTGGTTTCCATGAATTGTTTAAGTTCTTATTTGATTTCCTGGTTGACCCAAATATTCTTGAGCAGGATGGTCTTTAGCTTCCAAGTGTTTGAATTTCTTCCAAATTTTTTCTTGTGATTGTGTTCCAGTTCCAAAGCATTGTGGTTTGAGAATATGCAGGGAATAATTTCAATCTTTTGGTATCAGTTGAGATCTGATACATACAAATATACAGCTAAAAGAATGTTCATGACAGCCCTCAAATAATAGTGAATCATTGTCAACAATCTACATACCTTACCATGGATTACTGATTAACTTATGTCATATCTGTTCATGGAAATTCTATGAAGTTGTTAAACATGTTAGACATGTATAAGTAATGCCACATTATAGAATGTAAAACAATATTGCAATATAAGTCCTTTAAAATGTGTATATAAATGTATACAAACAGAAAGAGCAATTGCTGTTTTGAGAGTGGTCATTAATTGCTGATGCTTGTACTTTTAGTTTGTATATTTGTGTCTTCTGAATTTTCCACAGTGAACAAATGTCCCTTGTTTAATATGATATAAAAAACAAATGAAAACTGAAAAACACAAAAGAAAATTCGTGTGTTATTTGGTGCTAGTGGAAAGTAGGTCTTCAGGATCTGTGTGTGGGATAAAAACATGGAGGAGAGGACAGTGAAAAAAGAGAAAGTCTAAAAAGGAAGTGGATCATGTTTAACCAAATTCTATCTTGTGTGATGTCTAATACATAGTTTATTCAACAGTAATTAATGTGCATCTTGAGTGGGTGTGAAATGGTGATGGAGAGTAAATGGAGCATTTTCAGGGCTTTTCAAGGCAAGCAGCTAATTTTGTGACATGGGGAAGTCTTGGTCTGGAGCTCCTGAGAATAACTACATGTTGCAGCAATCCTACGTATCTTTCTCTGTTGGATTTTCTTTTGGTTATCATTAAAGTCTTCAATAAGATCTTATTAGACAATAGTTTTGCCTTATCTGTCCCATGGGACATTAAGAAAGGATATATGCATAGTATCAGGATTACAGGACTGTAGTGAATAGTGTCCATTAGACAGAAAGAAAAAAATGTTGAAGTACCAGGTTCTCAGTTAAAGGGATGGCAACACCAGGGCAAATTTGTGGATTATGAAAACATCTCCAGGATGTCTAGAATAAACTATCTGTGCAGTTAAACTGTTGCTTCACATTCAATTAAAATACAAACGATGAGTTAAAATCATAGTACTTAGAATATTCCAGGTCTTCATACCGTCAATGATACCTGGAGAACTCAGAATCAGCCCCATGTCACATGGCACTGCCCTGTTCCCAAACATGCATCAGTTGATCCCAGTTCAAGAGCTTTCATTAGTCGCTGATGCAGTCATCACAGATAGGACTTAAAATGATGTTGACATTTTCCCAGACCCCACCAAGATAGAAATACAAGTGAAGTCATATTAGTGGTAATAACTAAAAATATGCCAGACAATTCCTCACCTACATAGTGGGGGACTGCCAAGACTTTTATCAAGCCTGTCATAATTACTTCTAAAGGCCATTAGAAAAGTCACTTATAATCCATTAACCTTTATACCATGTTTTTACAATGCCTTGATTCTAATACTTCAGCCAGCCTCTCTTCTCCCATGATATTGGAATCATTAATTCATTCAACAAATATTTGTTAAACACCTCCTATATTTCATTCTCTGAGTCACTTTATAGCAGTGAATGAAAGATGAAAAGTTCTTGCTTTCAGGGAGCTCACATGGCAGGAGATAGGTAATACATAAGTAGGCAAGTAGATAATATGCTAAGTAATGATAAAAGCAATGAAGAAAAATAAAGCACAGTAAGGAAATGTAGTGTGATGCAGCTGAGGGCAAGCTTTATAAATAAGAGAGTCAGGAAAGACCTATTTGTACAGAGACCTGTTTGGAAGTGAGAGAACAGGCCAATGGATAACCATACCATTCTAAGAGTGGTATCGGTGAGGACACATGGAGCTTGTGGGTACTTTCTCTGGTGTCTCTGGGAGTCATATTCAGACTGGCAGAGAGCCCATGTCAAGAAGACAATTACTAATATCCCTGAACCTATATATTTTCAAGTTTTCCCCCAATTATTACTAAATAGAGGATACCTGTATTCCAGGCCAGAGAGGGAAAAATGTTTCTCTCCTACACTCTGTATTAAAATCCATCACTACAGGCCCTGAAAAAGCATTGCTTTAATTAAGAATCTCATGGCTTAATGAAACAACTCCTCCTCCTCTCTTTAGGGCTAAAGCAAAAATTGAGACATTTATGCACTTATTCATTCATTGACTTATTAGGCACTTACTGAGTACATAGTGCCTTTTGAGCCTCATGCAAGCACAAAGTATGCAATGGTGAATCAGTCAGCAAAGAATTTGCCTGTCAGAAAACTCATTTTCTAGTGGGTAGGACAGAAAAAAGCAAGTGCATGGCTATTCCAGTTATTTAGTATATCTGATCCTCAGTTTCATTATCTACAAAAATTAAGCATAACATTCTCTTTTCTTTTAAAGATTTTATTTATTTGACAGAGAGAGAGAGTACAAGTAGGGGGTGAGGGGCCGAGGGAGAGGGAGAAGCAGTACTCCCCGCCAAGCAGAGAGCCTGACCTGGGGCTTGATGCCAGGACCCTGGGATCATGACCTGAGCTGAAGGCAGCTACTTAACCGACTGAGCCACCCAGAGGCCCCTAAGCATAACATTCTCTTTGCTAGATTATTATAATGATTAAACAGTGAAAATACATAGGTGACCTAGCAAAATATCTAATCCAAACAATAGACACTCAGTAAGTATTGAAAAGCAGCACAAGGAAAGAGAAAGAACACTCTCTGAATTAGTAGCTCTCAAACTTCATTAATACACCAGTAACCCCTGAAGGGCTTGTTAGACTGTTGGGCCCTACCTCCAGATATTCAGACTCAGTAGTTTTGGTGGTGCCCAAGAATTTGCATTTGTAGCAGTTCCCAAGTGATGCTGCTGCTGTTGGTCCAGAAACCACATTTGAGAACCACAGGCCTGTGGAATCAGATATACTTGAAATCTCATCCTAAAGCCATCCTCTATGATGTCTGTGGTCATGAGCAAACAACTTAATTTCTCTTAGTTTCTCATCCCATATCACTAAGCTGGACATAATAACACTTATTTCACAGGACTGCTTTGTAAAGGGCTCACTAGTACGGTCTGGCAGGTAATACAGGAACAATAAATATAAATTATCTCTCTTTCCTTTTAGTCGGCCTCATTTCTCAGAGCTCTGAAATTACTATCTAAACCTCTCAGAAATTTCTAATTTTTATGAAAGTAATTTTATAGTATTATCTTTTCTACTTGTCAGAAAACTCCTCATGAGAACAGATATTGTTTTATACATCACTTGCCTAACGTAGTGCCTGGAATATAATCGATACTCCCATAATAAATGTGTATTATCTTTATTACAACTGAACGCTTCTAAAGATATTGTACGCCTTTATTGTCTTACCTCTTTGCTTGTTTTTCCAAAATGTGGAGTTCCAATAAACGGAAATAATAATTTTGCTCTGTTTCAAGCATAACTCACATACCTTGGCTACTGATTAATCAGGAAAAAAAAAAAGCTATTCCTAGCAATTGAGCTGTTGTTCAAAAATAGTTAAGTAAACTTTCTAAGATGTAATATTAATCTCTCTTTTGGACAGTGTTCATGAAAATGCTGCTTAAACCTCATTTAAACTTAACGCTCTCTTATGTACTTCTAGTTATAAAATACTATAAAATCTGTTAATTTCTAAATACAGAGAACTTTACAATTTAAAAAAGGAATCCCTACTTTAGAGAGACACATTTTCTAAATCTATTGAATCTATTTAAGAAGAAAAACAGATGGTGAATGTATCCTAAGATGCCATTATTTCTCCTATAACTATATACCTTACATTTCCATATAATTTCCTGGGGATAGTCAATCTGAAAAGCTTTCTATACCTTAGTCTGAAAAATGACACATCAACAACATGCTGAGCCTCCTAATTACCAGGAATGTAGGGCCCATTAAACTGTGAGCATGCATATGCACACCTAATTATGTTTATGCCTACTTATAAATCAGCAAAGTGAAAGCATATGCACGCTGAAAATTACCCATCATTAACTTTCCTAATTGTACCCATAAAAAAAGGGAAATAATTCACTTCAGAGTATGTTTTCATCCTTTGGGCAAAGCCCACACTCATCTTGTTTAGGTTTTGAAAAATTGTCTTCTTTCTCATAAATGGAAATCAATTCTTTGGATGCCAAAACAGAAAATAGTTCTTTCCTGGGTGTAGAGCCAGAGAAAATGAAAAGATTCAGATATGAATGTCAGAAGACTAGAGCATGGATCTCGGAAGCAAACAGCACAGAAAGGAGATACTAGATAAATGAAAACAATTCCATCATTCTGAGGAAGAGTGCAATGTAGATGGTGACAGGCCAACTACAGATACAATGGGATGCAACAATGAGGGACAGATCCTCAGGGAAAAAGAAGCATTAAATTTAGATGTCGGACAGAAGACTCAATTTCATGACAGTAATTGAGATCAATTGGAGCACTGCCTGCTCTCCTCATTCACAATTTCCCTTGTAGTTTCTTGAACAATTACTGTTCTATTACTGGCAGGATTAAGATAAAACAGACAGGAGTTGTGCATGCCTAATTGGGCTTCCACATGTGGGTTATTGCTGTCCTTAGAGACAGAAAGCAGAAACAAAGGGAGGAGGGCAAAAACCAGCACTTTTGATATTCACAATAATGGGAAACCATCCTGGTACTAATTCAGAGGTACAGAGTGCTGAATAATAAAGCCTATGATGCGCCTCCTGATAATTCTCCTCTAGGCACTTTGCATGCGTTATTGCATTTAGCGCTTACAACAGCACTGCAGAGGCTTCATCACTGTCCCTGTTATATAGATGAAGAAGATGAGGGTAAGGAGGTCACCTAAGAGAGCCCAACCACTAATTGACAGCGTGAAGATTCAAACTCCAACTCTTTCTGACTCTAAAGCCCTTGTTTCAGGTTGTGCTGCCACCCAACTCAAAGTACCCCAAATTCCCAGATTTAATCATTTTTATTTTGCTAAAGATTCAAATGGACTTTTATTTCCTCTTCACTATATTGACAGTTTTTTTAGAAAATAAAACATCTGGATTAATGACTTTCTAAAATGCAACTTGTCCCATATGACTTTACTGACGTCTACTGACCTATGCTAGAACAATGTTTTCCTTTGAGCTTAAACAGCATCTTTGAAACCCCTCTTCTATTCTAGTATTTGTCAAATTGTAAGCCTAGCCTTCCCTAAGGAAAAAGGTAGAAAATCTGATCTAGACTCTACTAGTAAGATTCACTTGTGCAAGAATTTGAATGAGAACTAAATAACCCACGGAAGCCATGTGTCTGGGGCATTGAACTGTAGGAAAGCAGAAAGTTAGATGAGGCCAATTCTTCATAGATGGTAATGGCAGTACTTCCAATTTCCAATCTTGGACATCCCAGTTGTGCCATGGCACCTGAAGTGGGGTTGAGCATTGATTTTGCTCTGGGGTTCAATATCTAGCTCTTGTAACTCCTGGAGATTCTATAAGCTAATATTCTTTTTTTTTTTAAGATTTTATTTATTTATTTGACAGAGAGAGAGACAGCGAGAGCAGGAACACAAGCAGGGGGAGTGGGAGAAGGAGAAGCAGGCTTCCCGCTGAGCAGTGAGGCCGATGTGGGACTCGATCCCAGGACCCTAGAATCATGACCTGAGCCGAAGGCAGACGCTTAATGACTGAGCCACCCAGGTGCCCCGTATAAGCTAATATTCTAATAATTCCTTTTTTTCTGTTTTTACTAAGCAGAGTGCATACAATTATTTACAACCAACAACTCTAATTTTGACACCAACCTAAGGAAGTATGAACTCTCTTCCTTGTCACCCATAATCTTCCCCAGAAAAAGGTTCCAGTGACATCCCCTATTACTTTGTTCTTCATAAAAATGTCCTAGTCAATGTGACTTATGCTGTATTCCCTCTACTTGGAAAGCATTCCTATTCAATTAGACACTGCAGTAGGCTTACTACAACTGAATCCACAGAGTGACCAGTTTCAAGGACCATCCAATGCTCCCCATTATTTTAGATATGAATACCTAGGCTAAGTCCCTGCTTGAGGGTAAATATAAGGATTTGATCACTATCCAACTACCAGTAAAGCTTGTGTAAAGAGAAAACATAGAAGTTCACATCAAAGCACTTTATCTCTAACCCTCTTAACTGTGTATCCTGTATGGTGTGGCTCAAAAATCTCAGCTTTAAGAACACATCAGCATCACTAAACTAATCTGAGGTCTCCCTCTATGCTCCCATACTCCTGAAGCGTCTTAGTCATTCATTCATCTCCTCTGCATTTTTGATCTGTTTGTGGAGACCCTGCATAGTCTCTGCACCTCCTTCCTCCCACTACCTGGAAGAAGAGACAGATTTGATGCCTGCCATGCTACCTGGCTCTGGTCAGTGACTAATGCTTGATAGTTTGTGTAAATTTTATTCTCCTAGCTGACTTCCATGATATTCTTAAATCTTATGAATTCATGAGAGAACCTTTTTTCACTCTTCGTTGAATCCATCTGTGTCTAGCAGTAGATGGGGCACATATTTTAATGACGATGATTAATGATGATAATTCTTAGTTACTATTTATGGAATGTTACTACGTGACACCAAGGCATTTAATACCCATCATAACACTATAATAGTAACATCATTATCACTTGTAGCTGAGGAAACAAAGTATACAAGAATTAAGAAAAGTACCCAGTGTCACAAAGCTTAGACACAGCAGAGCTATACTGAACCTCACTCTGATTCCCTGACCCTTCCCCATTGGCACCCCTTCCCACAGGGTAAACCTTCAGGACCAGATTCAGGTAACTAGGACCCAAGAATTTCCTGCTTAGATGATCTAGGGCCTGTGCATCTTCTCAGGGCCCATTCTTCCAACAGCGGACCCAACCACTGATGGGGTGGCTGTTTGTGGAGTATGACTAGGGCTTTGACCATGGGGGGCTAGAGTGTCCCCACATAGGCAGATGAGCTCTTTACACAGTGCAGTGGAGCTGACAGTGGGAAGGAAAAGTGGAGTGTGTTGAATAACACAGAGTTATTTGATTCTAGGTTTCAATCTGGGGTTTGGTATTGCTACAAAGTAGCAAATGTGGTACAACACATTTTATTTAACCGTTCTTAGTTTATGACTCAAATATTAAGGTAAAGGGTATGTTGGCCTTTTTTTTTTTTTTTTTTTTTTTTGGACTCAAGCCCTTGACCTTGTAAATGTTAGGGATAAGCTCTCCTAAAGCATATGTCAACAGACCAATAAAGTATTCTACCTCAGGTCATTCACAATAGCACTTTACAGTAGCTTCCTCTAAGTGTAACAGGTGGTTAGAAAGATGACAGGTTGTCTTTCAAATCCTTTTGAATCTTATTTGTGTCACCTATGTATACCTCCAATCTCTTTATTATGTTCCTAGATGTCTCAACAAACTATTTAGGAAGGAAGCCATCTCCATGGGGTCGCATGCCTCTCTTTCACAGTCTGTATCCATATAAAGTCCCTAAATCACAGTAAGCCTCACTGTTCAACACTGAAAAAAACATCTGTCCTTGTGTAGCAGTTTCCCCAGGTTCAACGCCAGCTGACCCTCCAAACAGCTTAGCCTTGGCCCAGCGCTACAAATGTGATCTCCAAAATAATTAGCAATGCTCAAGCCCAGAAGAAACGAGGCACTTTTTTTTTTCTGTTTGATCAGTGCCCAGCCAACAACAATTTTCTAAAACACTTCAGTAAGAGAAAGTGGAGGTTGTTGTTTGTATTATGAGTGTCATAATATTACTAGTAAGCACTATTGAAAGGAGAGAACAAAGAATTATTTTTCAGCTGATGGAATGACAGCTTCTTTTCGTAAAAGAGCATGCTACACTCTCCAAAACTATCATGAGTCATTTATTGTTGTTAACTGCTAATCTCTGTTCTTAACATGCTGGGTAACAGGTTTACCAAAGATAAAAATTCAAGCTCAGAATGGGCTCCATGATCTATTCAAGGAAGCCTCTGCCCAAAAGAACTGTGAAAAACCATAGTGAGTTGACTAACCAGCAGGAAGCATTTGTGAAGGGTCCCAGGTACCCAGCTCTATGCCTCACAGCCCACTTTCTTTGACAGGTGAACCACAGCTGTACTACTTCTCCTATGAGTTGTTTAAAAAGTTCTGTGTAAGATGAATGGATAAAGAAGATGTGGTATATATACACAATGGAATATTATGCAGCCATCAAAAGGAATGAGATCTTGCCATTTGCAACGACGTGGATGGAACTGGAGGGTGTTATGCTGAGTGAAACAAGTCAATCAGAGAAAGACATGTATCACATGACCTCACTGATATGAGGAATTCTTAATCTCAGGAAACAAACTGAGTGTTACTGGAGTGGTTGGGGGTGGGAGGGATGGGGTGGCTGGGTGATAGACATTGGGGAGGGTATGTGCTACGGTGAGCGCTGTGAATTGTGCAAGACTGTTGAATCACAGATCTGTACTTCTGAAACAAATAACACAACATATTTTAAGAAAAAAGAAAAAGAAGAAGATAACAGGAGAGGAAGAAAAGGGGAGTATGTCAGAGGGGGAGACGAACCATGAGAGATGATGGACTCTGAAAAACAAACTGAGGGTTCTAGAGGGGAGGGGGTAGGGGGATGGGTTGGCCTGGTGATGGGTATTGAGGAGGGCACGTTCTGCATGGAGCACTGGGTGTTATGAACAAACAATGAATCATGGAACACTGCATCAAAAACTAATGATGTAATATATGGTGATTAATATAACAATAAAAAATTTTAAAAAAAAGTTCTGTGTAAATAAAAACCTTTGTTCCTATTGACCTTCATCCTCATTTTAAATCTTCATCATCAGCGCTATCAATTTTCTTATACTTTGTCAATCTGCAGGTGGGTGGTCCCCGACCCAGAGAGTTAAGTCAGCTTAACCAAAGTCACAATAAGTCATGTGTCTAAATGCTCAGTTCTATGCTATGTAACAGTCCTTTCTGCTAGATTTTAAATAATGTGAATAGCTGGTGCATTACTATAAAACTGTGTCTCTGATTTTACCACTCTACCTTCTTTTCAAACTCTTCAATTACTTATTGATCCATGCTATAGACTGAATGTTTGGTACCCCCCAATTTCATATGTTGAAACCTAATCCCCAGTGTGATGATATTTGGAAGTGGGGGCTTTTGAGAAGTGATTAGGTTATAAAGGAAGAGCTTTAATGAATGCAATTAGTACTCTTATAATAGAGGCCCAATAGAGCAACTCACCCCTTCTGTCATCAAAGGACACAGCAAAAACATGCCCATCCAGGAACCAGGAAGAAGGCTCTCACCAGACACTGAAATTGCCAGTACCTTGGTATTGTACTTCCAGGATCCAGAACTGTAAGAGATAAATTTCTGCTGTTTATAAGCCACCAAGTCTATGGTACATAGCAAATGTAGCCCAAACAGACTAAAACAATCCACAAATAAATGTTTCCTGTACAAAGAAAATAATTATTTAAATAAATGCTAAGGTGAATCATTTGGTGAAACAGCATTTATTTCTAGTTTACTAAATTCATGCTTTATCTTTTAATTAGCACAGATAATTGTATATCAGTCTTACATTTACTTGAGTGAGGTTTACTTCCCATGCATGTTACAGGATTATCTGCCTCAATTTCTCTCTCTTAAATAAGACTCCGTAGTGATTTCCGGCCACTAAGTAACACAGTTAAAAAAAAAAAAAAAAAGCTGTACCACCATAGTATTTAAATTCTTTGGACCAGAAACTCATCTGAGAAGCCTATAAAAGCTACAGTTCTCTTCTCAAGAAGAAATAGATGCACATACATGAAAGTTTTTGCATATAATATCTAGGGCTGATTTAACCAAAGAAGCCTGAAAGAGGACTCCCTAGATGTCCAAGGAATACCTAAGAACTTTACCCTTCCACGTACCTGGAAGCTTTTCCTCAATATTCTGACAAGAAGATTACAAGGAAGGGAGTGGAAAATAAAATAAAATAAAAAATCCCAAGAAATAAGAATTTAGCTGTAGGGGAAATAATAGAAAGAAGGGGGTAGGATCATGGAATGGGTCGGATCATAGAGACCCAAATTGGCAGGAATAGACAAAGGAATTTTTAAGATCTCTTGAATCTGATATTTAAACTATTTACTATGCATCAGGTAAACTTAGAGTCATGTAAGCTCCTATTTGTACCTTCAAATCTCTGGTAAAATTTTCCAGTGCATCCCTCCCTCACATGAGATGAATTCGTGGGTAAAGTGTTTAAAAGATTGGGGCTGTTATTGACATCTGAGTCAATGAGAATGCAGAAACAGAGGAACAGATGCAGGACACAGGAGCCAGAAATCAGAGCCAGAACAGATAAGGAGAAATACAATTTTTCAGAATGTGAAGAAATCTTGGAGTGTTAGATTTTCCATAGGATGCAGAATTGGCTTTGGAGCCCATTTTGTCTTACTTTAAGTGGGTAGGTAACCTCATCTGATATCTTAGTTACTCTAACATTTTCTTAGCTCTTGAGAATGTGTAAAAAAGAAGCACATTATCTCATTTTATCCACTTAAAAAGCCTGTGAGGTGGGCTATGTTTCCCATTTACAAATGAGGACACTGAGGCCGAGAATATGAAAATAACCAAGATCATAGAACTAGAAAGACTTGGAGCACAGAGCTATATGGGGTTCTAAATTTTCTTCCTAACTAAACTCATGCCCTTTCCTCTGGGTCGCACTGTTTATTTGAGAACAAATGCTAAAAGATGGATAGCTGGCCCCTGATCTCTGTTATTGTTCTTTCTCTCTTGTGCCTGTGCTCAGCTACTGAGTCCAGTTAGAGCTTCAGTATACTATTAACCACGCTATTCCCGGGCGCCACTCTCATCAGAGAATTGGCAGTTAAAGTGAAACCTATTCTGCATCACTGTCTGAAATGACTGGTTCAGACTTCTCCCAGAGGTTCATTGTACTTGGGGGAAAAAAAAATCAGAATTAAGGAGAGTTTACAGAAATGATTTGGCCATCAGTACTTTTCAGTTCCAGCTTTGGCTTTTACACCTGCACCCCAGTCTTAGACTTTGGGCTCAAACTTCCTACAAGACATTGCAATGTGGATATATTTGTGACTGAACAGTCCCAAAACAGAGAAGCACATTTGCAGGAGTCCAGCGTGGTAGTGATCACTCATTGATGTTATGTGAGTATATTTTACATTATAAAATAGTTTTGTGTGTTCAAAGAAAAATCCATTTTTTTCTCTTGCAAGAGTTGTTTTCTGATTGCTTTGTTACGTTAGAAAAAATGTTTCTTGCGGTTTAGCACCAACCTCTTGCGCATTGAAGAGAGTAGCCTGCTTCCCTTCACCACTGCCGCTAAAGTAGGTCATTGTCATTGTCCTTCCCTGCCTTCTCTTTCTAATGCTCATTAGCCCTGTCCCTACCGCATTATCTTCCATCATAGCTCCCAGTTCCTTTCTCTCTTTGCACTTTAGTGATAACATCTCCACTCTTCTGTGCCCCCCACAGGGCAGATATCACATCTGTTTAGGGTACTAGAGTATGCAGCAGAGCACCTAACACATATTAGGTGTTAACTAATATTTGTGGGATCAAAGAATCTGTGAAATGTATAAATGAATAAATGAATGGTGGTGTTATCTTTGCTGGTGACTTAAGAATCAGCCTAATTAAATCATACCCTCCCCGTATCCTCTGTTCTAATAAACAGATGTGTTCTTTTGGAAATGCCCCTATCCCCACCACCATTTTTTCACCAGTTTTAGGAACAACATTCTTCTGTCCCTGAGTCCTTGCCTTGGACTGCTGTTCAGGACTGGCTTCCTCTGTCTTGCATTTCCCTGTTCTTCTAGAAATGACTTTATGTCCCTGAGTGCAGCCACTCTGCTCAGACTTTCTTTCCTATTGTTCATTTTCCTCACCCCACCATGCTCTTCCTAAAATGATGCTGCTTCTCCCTTTTCAGTGACAGCTGAAGTAAAGCAGTGATTCACAAACCCTAATCAGCACAAATACCTGAGTGTTTGCATGTCGTAGCTACTCAGGGCCAAACCCTACCACATCAGAGTCTCTAGGGATAGGTATAAGGAATTGGTATTTTGTGACAAGCTCCTAGCTGATCATGATAACCAAGGGGGCAGGAGCTACTAGGGTAGAGGAGAGCTTGGAACATGTGAATTTGAATATTTGTTCAGAGATGGATTGACTTGGTGACTTCAGCTATTTAACCTGAGTTGATTCCTGCTCTGGAAAGTGGTAGAGGGGGTGGGGCAACCTACTCCTTGTTCCTCCTCCCAGTCCATTCAGAAGTAGATCAATACTGAGCAAGAATTCTGTAAAGGCCCAGGCCCAACATTTTTAACTTAAGCAGATAGCTTTCCCAGGCTCCAAAAGACAAATCCATTTTTTAAGAAAATGTATTCAAGTCACAATATACCAAATATAATTTCACTTAAACCCAAATGTGGTGCAGAATATATGATTATCCAAGTAATATATAATCAATAGATTAAAAAAAAACTTTTTTATACACTCTCACACTCCTTCCAAAAGCTGCCACCAGCACCCCAGTCACCGGTTCTACCCACCCCCCCGCCACACACACACACACACACACACACACACACACACACACACACATTTCCACAGCCAGTTATCCAGTGTCCTTTTGCACTCTACTACATGTAGTCTAGAAGACATGCTGACTTAATGCCATTGGAGTCCCAGGGCCAGTAACTACTGTCCCCATTGTGGGAGCCAGTAGGAATCTCACTCCTGATGCTGATATAATCCTTATTGCGCTGTCCTAGAATTCCAAATTAGTCTCTTCTACAAGTGACAATACAAGCGATGCATAGGATTTTAACGGTCATTGCAGGTAGTGCCGTAATTTACTTACAAAAAGTTAAATAGGAATTAGTGTTGTTTTAGTCCGGTTAAATATGAATTTTCTTATCGTGAAGGCGGAACAATAGCTATTTCCTTCTGATCCAGACTTAAGGCCACTTCCTGCTAACACTGACCCAAAAGGTCTATTTCTTTCCTCATCGGGTAAGGTACAGCTTCCCCACTCCTTACAGAACATGAGCGGCTGTGCCTGCCCCTTGGGGCAGGGCCTGTAAGCAGGTATACATCTCCATCACCTAATGAATATACTGCCCTCCCCAGACAAAACTGGTCAACAGTCCAGCCTTTTGAGGGGTCCAGCAGCTAGTGTCTCCTTCTGAACTAGACGACTCTTTTTCATGTCCAAGCACTGCCACTCTCCCCTGCCTTCAGGGACAACTCTGTCTTTTGGTGTGAAACTTCTAAACACAGACATGGGTGGAGTCTTTCTTCAGTACATTTGTGGAGGCAGGCAAGGGGTGTGTAAAGAAGAATTTAAAGCAATAGGGCAGAAAGGCTTAGCTGACCTGGAGGATCAAAGTGGGAGGGAATGAAAAATAAAAGCACTTTTTCATTTTGTTCTCCCTCTTCCACAAAGAAGAATGAGATAAAAGTTTGTTTCACTGTGTATTTTCATGCCACAGTGTATTAAACCTGTATTTGTGGCTCTCTAATGTTTCACTGAAGTGGAAAGAATATTGAAATTACTAAAGATCCAGCCAACACCAACTAATATTTCAGTGTGCTTATGTCACTAAAGAAAATGATTTTCAGCAGATCATCAGTTTCTAAAATATTGTTGGGGAAATGCTAATAGGTGTGTTCCATCCCCAAAAGTTTGTTCCTAGTGTTCAAATAATTCTAGGAAACAGTGTTTGCTGTATTCTCCTTTTAGAGAGCCACATTCATATTTTAAAAGCTGTCTTAAATCCTGTTATAAAAATCCTATTTAACACTATTTAACTCATTGTTTTCCCATTTTATTTATGTTCCCATCTCCTCAGGAAGATCCTGTACCTTACTGATTTTAGAGACTGTGTTAATATTTTGAACATGCTGATTTGGAAAAGATAGTAGAGTTGCCCTTGCCCCCTCCCCACCATCTGTAAGTGTGTGTTTGGGGCTTGATAACCCCTCTTCAGAGATGCTGTGGAGACATTGGCAGAACTAAATTTCTTGGCTCCAATCTCTCTCATGTTGATTCTGAGGAAAGACAGTGCAATTTGGAAGTAAAAATAGCTCAGGAGATTGTAAATGGCAAAAGCAGAGGGAAAGAGAGGCAGAAAATGATAAGAGATGTAGCTAAATATTTATATATACAAAAAATGAAAACATGAGAAACGTTCCTTCTGAAATACATAATTAAGCTCAAGACAGAGTAGGCAGATGGAGTCAGTAATTACAGGTTCCTAATGTATCTAGAATTCCCAAGAATGAAAGTGTTGCTACTGATTTTGTAGCTTCACAGTTTATAGCTTGTTACTGTTTATAATAGGTTCTGCTCCATTAACACTTGATGTTCCAGTTAGATAGCTTGCATTTTAAATATAAACCTAGCAGAGCAAAGCTATGCAATTTCTGACCTACTCAGACTATTTGTGTGAAAATATGTTATAAACTATGGTTCTTATGCATATATTATAATGATTTGTATTACTATCATCCTCATTACTATTAATGAGGCAGTTATGGTATCATAGAAAAGACCCTGGATCTGGGACCTCCTCTCATTCCAACAAAGATTTATTGAGTACTTGCTATTGGCTAGGTACCCTTCTGAGCCCTTGGGGATACATTAGTGAATAAAATAGATTTCTGCCTCATGGAAATTTCATTCTGGTAGGAGATGGGGAGATAGAAAACAAAGAGTAAACAAAATAAATAAGTAAATTATATAGCATATTAGAAGGTTATAAAAGAGGAGATTGTTTTAGGTAAATGAGTTTATCAGTAGACCAGTCAAAGCAATGCTCATGGTGAACATGACACAGGGGCAAAGACCGAAGGAGTCAGCCATGTGGGTATCTATGGGAAGGGGAGAGGGGACAGTCAGTGCAAAAGCTGTAAGGTGGGAGGATGTCTGGTCTGTTTAGGAATAGCAGGAGGTGAGCATGTCTGGAACAGTCTAAGAGAGTGGGAGAGCTAAAAGACACGAGGTCAGAGAGGTGACACAGGGAGATCATATAGAGCCCCGTTGGCCATCATTAAGTTCTTGACTTTTATTTGGAGGGAAATTAGGATTTGTTTCAGGAATGCAGAGGAGTGCAATAAATTGACTCACATTTAAATTTGGGACCTGATTGCTAAAGGATTTGTTTCGAATTCTCTTTGAATTATATGGGTTCATATTTTCTTTCATGTGTATAATAATAGAAAATAATGTCAATTCCAACTACCAGGTACTTAAACAAGGGGATGAGGTAGATGTCTTAGTTTTAACCAACAGAGTTCTTCTTTAGAAAAGCACTATTAAGGAGGGCACGTGTTGTGATGAGCACTGGGTGTTATAGGCAACTAATGAATCGTTGAACACTACATCAAAAACTAATGATGTACTATATGTTGGCTAACTGAACATAATAAAAAATACATAAAAATAAAAAAATTTAAAAAAGAAGAGCACTATAACATTTTTTTATAAAAAGGATGCCAGTTAGTTGTCATTTTGGAAGTGCATGCCATACAGAGATAACATTTCTCTACCTTGTGTTAAGAGAGTGAGCTCTCTGATGTTGAGACGAGTTATACAGAGAACTCCAGTCCATCACCCCACACTGGCAACTCCTACCCCATTTCCATGATCAGGATTATAATTCTATTGCTTTAACCCTGATCCCTTCAACCCCTTCAAACTCAGGAAGAACTGCAGAAAGCCAAATTTGCTACCCAAACCAATCACATAAGAAGTCCCTTCATCTAGTTAGCCTGGTTCCAGCTTCTCAATGCCAACCACCACCAACTGGACTACACTCGAAGCTTTCTGTTGTTTTCATTATAAAGCTTCCTTACTCCCCTGCCTGCATTCAAGTGTGCCAAGGGCAAGCGATGGTTACGGAATCCCTCACTATAACAAGCTTGGAACAGAACAAATTCCCTCACTATAGCAAGCTTTGAAAAGATAGCCTCTGTTCATGTGCACTGTACTTCTCTCTACGGAACCATCTCCATTCCCCAGAAACAAGGAAGAAAAGATGGACAAGGGCAGGGAAGAGAGAAGTGTCCCAGGAAAAAACACATCAGTTCAGTCTCTGCAGTTTCTCCAGTTTATCCCATGAACTTTGTGGCTTAAAGCAAAACAAATTTATTATATCACAGGGTCTATGGGTCAGAAATCCAAATACGTTAGCTGAATCCTGTGCTGAGGGACTCAATAAGCTGAAATACGATTCCAGGGCTTCAGTCTCATCTGAGGTTTGGGATTCTCTTCCAAGATCACTAGCTGTTGGCAGATTTTAGTATCTTGGGGTTGTAGGATTTAGGCCCTCAGCTCCGAGAGGCCACCCACCATTTCCTGCCTTCCATCAACCCTTCTCTACAACAGGGTGGTTTTCTTCCTTCAAGTCCAATAGTAAAGCACCCTCTCTTCTCTTCCTTCTTTTTCTTCCCTCCTCTTCTTTCTCCTCCTCCTCCTTCTTTTTCTTTTGAAGGGTTTGTCTGATTACGTCAGATCTACCAGGATAATCGTCTTCTTGAAGAACCCAAAATCAACCAGTTGAGGACCTTAATTACATCTGCAAAATGCCTTCACCTTTGCCATATAACATAATTCTATCATGTCTGCTGGTCCACTCCAGGGCAGGACATTATACAAGAATGTGGGACATTAGGGGGGTTTTACCAATCGTAGATGGAGTGGCCATATTAATATCAACATATTTCAGGGTAAGAAAATTGTTTGAAGTGAACAAGAATATTACATATGGATAAAGTCTCAATTCAGCAAGAGGGCATGAAATCCTAAATTTATGTACACCTAAGGACAAAACCAAAATAAATTTATGTGTACCTAAGAAACAAAATTTGATAGAACTGTAAGGAAAAATAGAGAAATCCACAATTTTCTTTGGAGACTTCTACCATTCCTCACTCAGTAATTGATAGAACAAATAAACAGAAAGTCATGAAGCACACTGCCGAGTAAAAAAAGCCAGTCTATGGAATGTATGATGCCAACTCTAGGACAAACACAAAAAAAGCAAAACTGTAGAGAGAACAGTAAAAAGATCAGTAGTTGCCAAACACTGGGGAGAGGAAGGGAGGGATGAATAGATAGAAAACAGGATTCTTAGGGCAATGAAACCATTCTGTATGATACCGTAATGGTGGATGACATTACACATTTGTCAAAACCAAGAGAACTACACAACACAAAGAATGAACCCTAATGTAAACTAGGGTTTTAGTTAATAATAATGTTATCAATATCAGTTCATCAATTGTAACAAATGTGCTACACTAATGCAAAATGTTAATAATAAGGGAGAACGGGGGTGTGGAGTAGAAGAGGTAGATAGATGGAAACTGAATTTTCTGCACAATTTTTGTGTATAAAACTGCTTTAAAAAATAAAGTTTATTAATTTACTTAAAAAGAGAAAAAGTTCAAGCTAATCTATAGTGACAGAAAGCATAGCAGTGGTTGCTAGGGGCAGGAGGGCCAGGGTAGGTGGGAGTGATTACAAAGGGGTATAGGGGAAATTTTTGTGGTGATGGGTATACTGATTGTGGTGATGGTTTCATTGGCATACATATATATGTCAAAACGCATCAAAAATTGTGCACTCTAAATATGTGCAGTTTATTAAATATCAATTAGATATCAACAAAACTCTTGTAAAATCCAAAAAAAAAAAAAGAAAGTCATGAAGCACAAAAGAATTGAGTAACACCGTGAACCAAATGGAGAAGCTGACATTTACAGACCATTCCACCAACAGTATACAACACGTTCTTTTCAAAGGTACATGGAACATTCACCAAAATATTCCACATTCTTGGCCATAAAACACGTTCAAATAATAGATATCAAAAATAAAATAATAGATACCATGAAAGGAATGTTCTCCAATCACAATAAACTTACTAGAAATTAATAATGGAAAGATACCTAGAATAACTACAAATAATTTGAAATTAAACCGCACTCCTCCAAATACTCTATAGATCAAAGAGGACGTCCCAAGGGAAACTAGGGAATGCTTTTACCTTAATTAAAATGAAAATACAATATATTATAGGATGGTGAGAGCTAATTGTTTTCCCTTATATTTAAAGTCCTGTTTCAAATTCTCCAAATACTGCTTTACATCAATATCTCAACTAGACAGGCTTCCCTTGTTTTTGTTATAAAAAATTTTGATACCTATATTGGATTATCCGGGTAAGCATTCTCTCTTTCAAAACAAGGCTAAGGTGAGCTTTGTTTATTGTGAGATGTGTTATATACTATAGTTTCATAAGTACCTTGAACATCCTAAATAGTCAGATGTTTCCATATGATTATTTTATTCTTAGAGCACAAAGGTTTATTTTCTTTTATTTTCTTTTTAATTGAAGTATAGTTGACATATAATATTAGTTTCAGGTGTACAACATAGTTATTCAACAATTCTATACATTATGATATGCTTACCATGATAAGTACAGTTACAATCAGTCACTATACAAAGTTAATTCAATATTATTGACTACATTCCCTATGCTATACTTTTAATCCCTGTGACTTATTTAGTTTATAACTGGAAGTTTGTACCTCCTAATACTTTTTACATATTTTGCCTGTCCCTTGCCTGTGTTCTCCTTTAGGATTTTGATGGACTCCTGTCTCACGTTTAGGTCTTTCAACCATTTGGAGTCTATTTTTGTGTGTGGTGTAAGGAAATGGTCCAGTTTCATTCTTCTGCGTGTGGCTGTCCAATTTTCCCAACACCATTTGTTGAAGAGATGTCTTTTTTCCATTGGACATTCTTTCCTGCTTTGTCAAAGATAAGTTGACCATAGAGTTGAGGGTCCATTTCTAGGCTCTCGATTCTGTTCCATTGGTCTTTGTGTCTGTTTTTGTGCCAGTACCATACTGTCTTGATGATGACAGCTTTGTAATAGAGCTGGAAGTCCAGAATTGTGATGCCGCCAGCTTTGCTTTTCTTTTTCAACATTCCTCTGGCTATTTGGGGTCTCTTCTGGTTCCATACAAATTTTAGGATTATTTGTTCCATTTCTTTGAAAAAAGTGGATGGTATTTTGATGGGGATTGCACTGAATGTGTAGATTGCTCTAGGTAGCATTGACATCTTCACAATGTTGGTTCTCCCAATCCATGAGCATGGAACGTTTTTCCATTTCTTTGTGTCTTCTTCAATTTCTTTCCTGAGTATTTTATAGTTTTCTGAGTACAGATTCTTTGCCTCTTTGGTTAGATTTATTCCTAGGTATCTTATGGTTTTGGGTGCAATTGTGAATGGGATCGACTCCTTGATTTGTCTCTCTTCTGTCTTGTTGTTGGTGTATAGGAATGCCACTGATTTCTGTGCATTGATTTTATAGCCTGCTACTTGACTGAATTCCTGTATGAGTTCTAGCAGTTTTGGGGTGGAGTCTTTTGGGTTTTCCACATACAGTATCATATCATCTGCAAAGAGTGAGAGTTTGACTTCCTCTTTGCCGATTTGGATGCCTTTGATTTCTTTTTGTTGTCTGATTGCTGTGGCTAGGACTTCTAATACTATGTTGAATAGCAGTATCACCATTATTTCTAACATTCATTGAAGATTTATTAGACATAGGCAATGTTCTAATGCTTGACCTGCATCATCTAATCTAATCTCACAAAAACTCCAAGTGAGAGAAACACTAAAATTTGACTCTCTTCTCTAGGCTGGATCAGAGTTAGTAAAAATATGTTGAGGGATGAACTCAATTTCCAATTTTTTTAGCAAAACTAGCTTCTGAGTCAGAACAAATATAGATCCATATTTACAAGTTGCTCTGAAGGAAGCATCCATCTCCCTGACAAATCTTTTATATTTGAATGTTTGTTCTCATTACAGACATCTTTTTGTTTCATTTTCAAGAGAAAAAAGATAAAATTAGTGTATTTAACCTTTTCTTCTATTATTTCTTTTGGTTTGGGAAAAGCTCCTAGGGTTAGCTGATACACAAAGGCAGCCCTGTAATCCCAGAAAGGCTGCACCAACAAGGCACCACGGAGCTACAAGCTATAGAATGAGCAGACAGCACACATCGGGGCATGGGACAAACATAAGAAGAACATACCAGACTCAAGAAGTACTAAATACAGCTGTTGTACCTCAGTACCCAGTTGCTGGTAAGGCTTTGGTGGAAAGAACACTGCTGAAATCAGTTGGTTGGGGGGTTGATATTCTATCTCATCAATTTATAGTAGTATTCTACATTAATTTGTGCAAGCCACTTTCCTTCTCTAGACCTCAGGTTTTTTTTTTTTCCTCCTTGAGAAGAAACCCTTAATTGGAAGGGAATCTGATGTCCTGATAAGGACATCAGTTTGGAGCCTAAAAGAACTGAGACTGAATATGAGCTCCACTACTTACTAGTGTCCTTTGACAAGTTACATAACTTCTCTGAACCTCAGCTAGGGAATGACAGAATGGAATTTTTAAGAATGAGTGTTTTATTTCAAATATTATATAACAAGTTAAATAGATACTCATCTCTTAGGGATGTTTTGAAGATTAAACTAGAACACAGCTAAATGCTAAATATATGTATATATACAATAAATGTATCTGATATTCCTTTTTTTTTTTGCAACAGTAATTGATACTTCTTTCATCTCTATTCCAGAGGTAAATGAATAAATCAATTCCATCATCCCTGCCAGGATATGTATATATCATACATATACACACACACATAGCAGATAGCATCATGTTAAATATGGCTGAGACCTTAAGAGAAAAAAGTCCCCAAAAGACATCATAATGAAGAATGAGAAGGATCAGACTCAGGGCTGTACCTTGTTAACTGATCAAGCTTTATAGACTGGTATTCTTTTTTTTAATTTTTTTATTATGTTATGTTAATCACCATACATTACATCATTAGTTTTTGATGTAGTGTTCCATGATTCATTGTTTGCGTATAACACCCAGTGCTCCATTCATTACATACCCTCTTTAATACCCATCATCAGGCTAAACCATCCCCCCACCCCCTCCCCTCTAGAACCCTCAGTTTGTTTCTCAGAGTACATAGTCTCTCATGGTTCTAGACTGATAGTCTATAGAGATTTTACAAATAAGGGGACAGCCTTGACTCATCCCAAATATCATTGTATCACTATCTTAGCAAAAGCTAAAGGAAAGGGATCACTGCTTTTTCTGAACTTCCTTGTGACCATTCGACCATAATTGAATAACAACTTCCTCCCATCCAAAGACTGTTCAGTAAACTAATCAGTTTGGTATGATAACCACCAACATTAGATGTTTCAGACATTTTAAAGTCCCTCAGTAGTATCCTCACCATTTCTAGCAACTTTTATTTTTTTTATAAATTAACTTTAATGGCTTATCATTCACAAATAATAAAATACACAGATATAAAATGTACACTTTGATGAGTTTTGGCAAATGTGTTCATCTATATAAATACCACCCCAATCATGATAGAGAATATTACTCTTGAAGAAAATTCCCTCTGTCAATTCTCCTGCCACTACTCCAGGCAACCCCTATCTAATGTTTATATCCGTAGTTTGCTTAAACTGAAACACCATATGCATGTAATCATACAGAATTTACTCTTGTTCTGGCTTCTTTTCCCCAATATAATCTTTTTGAGATTCATCTTATTGCCTGAATTCCTTATAGAACTTGGCTTGTTCCTTTACAGTTCTAAATAGCATTCCATTGCATGACTATACATCTATTTCTTTAACTTTTGTCTAAAAGTTAGTTTTTGTTCCTTTATTTATTTTTATATGCATGTGAATTTTAAGTTGAGATATAACTAAGACAACAAAATTAACTATTTTAAAGTGTACTAAAGTGTTTTAGCATAGGCAACCATCACTGGAGTCTAAATTCAGAACATTTCTATTTCCTCCAAAAGAAATCTCATATCCTCTAGCAATCAGTTGTCATTCTCCTTTTCCCTCAGCCCCTGGAACCCATTAATCTACATTCTGTCCCTATGGATCTGTCTATTCTGGAAATTTGATATAAATGGAGTTATATAATATGTAGTCTTTTGTGTCTAGCTTCTTTCACTTAACATGTTCAAAGATCATTCATGATGTAGCATGTATCAGTAGACTAAAGTCACTGGAATTCAGGATGATCTGATTAGTAGGCAATAGAATGGATTACTAAGTAAAGCATACAATAGTCTTTTCTTAAAAATTGAATTACTATAGGCTTCCATGGTGAATTGAATTTTGGTACTGCAGGAAATTGGGAGAATAAAAAGCTGAGTATCTAAGACCTTTTCTACCTATATTACATTTGACTTTTCCATGAAGAGGTTTAATCTAAGTAAGCACTTCATGAGGATTCACTGAGTATTATCATTTGCATGGCTTTGTACTCACAGCAATGTAAAGAATAATATCAGCACCTCAGTGACATATTGACTTCTCTAAAAAGAAATGAGGCTATTGAGGGAGGTGGTCAGGAAGATAGAATTTTGTACAGACTGTCTTCTTGTATTGTATTTAACCCAATATTTTGTACTCTGGAAATTTCCAGGAGAAATAAGTTTAAGAAAAATTAATATCTTCAAAACCAAGCATTATCCAGATGAGCACATCTAAGTGTTACACCACCGTAAGGATACTTTTCCTTAAGATTAAAAAAAAAAAAATCCATCATGGGGCACCTGGGTGGCTCAGTTGGTTAAGCGACTGCCTTCAGTTCAGGTCATGATCCTAGGGTCCTGGGATCAAGCCTCACATCAGGCTCCCAGCTGAGCAGGAGCCTGCTTCTCCCTCTCCCACTCCCCCTGATTGTGCTCAATCTCTTTCTAATAAATAAATAAAATCTTTAAAAAATCCATCTCTATATCTATCTATCCATCCATCATCCATCCATCCATCCATCCATTCAATATACATTCATGGAACACCTACCATTTGTCAAATTTGGTGCTGGATATATAAAATGCAGAGACTAGACATAATTCCTGTCCTCAGGATAAACAGAACTGTTCCTACTACTTTGGGAGAAATATTGTTCAATGAATAGAATATAAATGGAAAATTATATTCTAGCATTCAAAGATAGCACCAGAGAGTTAAGCAAAAAAATCAGATAACTGCCTCTTATGTCAACTAAAGAACTTGAAAACTGCGAGGAAGCATTTTAAGGTTTTGAACTGGAAAGTGCCATGATTAGGTTAACATTTCAGGAAAACACACTGACAGCAGCATGATGGAAGGATTTGTTTAGGAGATTAGTTAAGTGTAGGGGCAAGCCTGAATCATGTCAGTTGTAATTCCATTGCAATCCTGATCATGTTACTCATCTGTTCAAAATCATGAATGGCTCATATTCAGTTATGAGGTAGGAAACAGGATTATCAGTATTGTGGTATGAGAAATGTTGACACTTTGCAGTGGAGTATCCTCATTGTGGTTGCACTGAAGTTTGTCATCTGAGCTCTCTTGTTTGCTTTTGAGGTTGGAACAGAGGACACAAGCTGTGTAAACCAGGAGCTAAGCAAAATTAGATCTAGTGACAAGTGCCAATTAAGAATATAGCTGAAATAAGTCAGACTAAGAAAGACAAATACCATATGATTTCATTGATATGTAGAATCTAAAACACAAAAAAAAGAAACAAACAAACAAAAATCCCACAAATGAATAAACAAACAAAAAGTAGGATCATACCTGTAAATACAGAGAACAAACTGATGGTTGCCAGAGGGGAGAGAATGGGGCTTGGGCAAAATGGGTGAAGGGGAGTGGGAGATACAGGCTTCTAGTTATGGAATGAATAAGTCATGGGGAAAAAAGACAACATAAGGGACACAGTCAATGATATTATAATAAGCATTGTATGGTGACAGATGGTAGCTACACTTGTGCTGAGCATAGCATAATGTATAAACTTATTGAATCATGAACTTGTACACCTGAAACTAATGTAACATTGTGTGTCAACTACAAACAAAAAATTATTTAAAAAAGAATATAGCTGAAACTACAGAGAATCAGGCATTCATATTTCCTACTTTCCTCTGTTTACTAAATTCTTGTATTCCCCTTGCAAACCAGAGAATACTTTTATAAACATTCTAAAATTTAAAGTTTATTAAATATTGAAGAGGGAAATATAGAAAGATGCCCGCTTAATGAATCCAGCTTTCTTCCAATTCCAGTATGAATTACAAAGAAGCATGTCACTTTATCTAAATAGCTAAAAAGCAGCTGATGCCAACATGCAGTAAAAGCTTCAAATCTGTGATCCAGAAATGAGGGTTTTCTTCCCTCTAGACTTTATACAGGCCTCTAGCAAATAGCAGAGCCTTGTGGTAGAGAGAAATCCAGCAGTTGCTTGAATTCCAGATAGCAGAGGGAGTTAAGGAAGAGATCACCAACAACTAATATCAGTGTTCTCCATTTCCCTGATCCCCACAGAGCTGAGAAAGAGCTGCTTAGGTAGGCTGAGTTTTCTCCATCTTTGACACTTCTTTATTTTTTAATCTTTTTTTTAATTTAAATGCAATTAGCCAACATAGAGTACATCATTAGTTTCAGATGTAGTGTTCAATAATTCATCAGTTGCTTATAACACCTAGTGCTCATCACATCATGTGCCCTCCTTAAAGCCCATCACCCAATTCCCCCATCCCTCCACCCACCTCCCCTCTAGCAACCCTTGGTTTGTTTCCCATAGTTAAGATTCTCTCATGGTTTGTCTCCCTCTCTGATTTATTTCTATTCCACTTTCCCTCTCTTCCCCTATGATCCTCCACACTGTTTCTTATATTCCACGTATGAGTGAAACCATCTGATAATTGTCTTTCTCTGATTGACATAGTGATGTAAATGGTAAGTATTCATCCTTTCTGATGGCTAAGTAATATTTCATTGTGTATACACACAACCTCTTCTTTATCCATTCATCTGTTGATAGACATCTTGGCTCTTTCCAAAGTTTGTCTATTGTGGACATTACTGCTATAAACATTGGGGTGCAGATGCCCCTTTGGATCACTACATTTTCATCTTTGGGGTAAATTGCAGGGTCATAGGGTAGCTCTATTTTTAATGTCCTGAGGAACCTCCATACTGTTTTCCAGAGTGGCTGTAACAGCTTGCATTCTCACCAACAGTGTAAGAGGGTTTCCCTTTCTCCACATCCTCCCCAACATTTGTTGTTTCCTGTATTGAAAATTTTAGCCATTCTGATTAGTATGAGGTGGTATCTCATTGTGGTTTTGATTTATATTTCCCTGATGCTGAGTGATGTGAAACATTTCTTTTCATATGTCTGTTTGCCATGTGTATGTCTTCTTTGGAGAAATGTCTGTTCATGTCATCTGCCAATTTCTTGACTGGATTATTTGTTTTTCGGGTGTTGAGTTTGATAAATTCTTTATAGATCTTAGATACTAACCCTTTATCTTATATGTCATTTGAAAATATCCTCTCTATCGCTTCTTGGGCTTTTGGCTAAGATCAAGTGAAAATATCTTCTCCATTCTGTAGCTTGCCTTTTAGTTTTGTTGACTGTTTCCTTTGCTGTGCAGAAGCTTTTTATCTTGATGAAATCCCAGTAGTTCAATATTGCTTTTGTTTCCCTTGCTTTTGGAGACGTCTAACAAGAAGTTGCTGCAGCCGAGGTTGAAGAAGTTGCTGCCTGTGTTCTCCTCCAGGATTTTGATGGATTCCTGTCTCACATTTAGGTCTTTTATCCATTTTGAGTTTATCTTTGTATATGGTGTAAGAAAATGGTCCAGTTTCATTCTTCTATATGTTTCTGTCCAATTTTTCCAACACCATTTGTTGAAGAGACTGTCCTTTTCCATTGGATATTCTTTCCTGCTTTGTGGGAAATTAGTTAATCATAGAATTGAGGGTCCATTTCTGGGTTCTCTATTCTGTTCCATTGATCTATGTGTCTGTTTTTGTGCCAGTACCATACTGTCTTGATGATGACAGCTTGGTAATATAGCTTGAAGTATAGCTTGTGATGCCACCAGCTTTGATTTTCTTTTTCAACATTCCTCTGGCCATTAGTGGTCTTTTCTGGTTCCATGCAAATTTTAGGATTATTTGTTCCAGTTCTGTGAAAAAAGTCGATGTTATTTTGATAGGGATTGAATTGAATATGTAGATTGCTTTGGATAGTAGAGACATTTTAATAATATTTGTTCTTCTAATCCATGAGCATGTAATGTTTTTCCATTTCTTTGTGTTATCCTCAATTTATTTTTTTTTATTTTATTTATTTAAGTAATCTCTACACCCAACATGGGACGCAAACAACCTTGAGATCAAGAGTCACATACTCTTCCGACTGAGCCAGTTAGGCACCCTCCCCATCTTTGACACTTCTAAAGATAGTGAACATAAGGCTGATGACATATTTGCCTGCCCAAATGGCCAGAGAATGCCCAGCCTTTCACCACTTACAGGATTATCTCCACTCATAATAACAAATGGTGGAAGAAAAATACCAGAATTCCTAAGAGGGTTAAAGGAAGCTAAAGGAAGAAATTCAGAAGAGCCAAAAGAACTCTCTACTGAAAGAGTTTTCAAAGGAGAAAGACAATAGCTAACTAAAAAATACTAGGATATAAGTGCATAAAAATTACACTCTTTTTTTTAAAGATTTTACATATTTATTTGACAGAGAGATAGAGAGCACAGATAGGCAGAACAGCAGGCAGAGGGAGAGGGAGAAGCAGGCTCCCTGCCGAGCAAGAAGCCCAATGCAGGGCTTGATCCCAGAACCCTAGGATCATGACCTCAGCCGAAGGCAGTTGCTTAACTGACTGAGCCACCCAAGCACCCCAAAAATTACACTCTTAAATAGCCCATGGATCAAAAAGAATATTGACAGAAATTATAAGCCACATAAGCTTACTTAAGAAGCAATGAAAAGGACAACACTTTCTACAAATAACTGTGAGGCATTGTAAAATATTTATTCAGAAGAAACCACACAGCTTTAAATTCCTTGATAAATAAATAAGAAAGGTAAAAAATAAAGGAAACTTTTATCTGTCTACAGTTATATAAATAACAAAATAAATTAAAATATATATTGAAAAACGAAAAGTGATTTAAAAAAAAGTGGATAAAGTAGGAAACCCAAACTAGTCTAAAGGATAAATGAATTCAGAAGTTGTCTTTTTTCAAAGGCCAATAAAAGAGATAAACCCCTTGTGAACATAATTAAGGAAAAGAGAAAATAAACATACAATATGTGATATTTAAAAAGTAAAAAAAAAGAATTGGATATGGGATGCAAGAGAAAGAAAGAAGTGAATACAATTTAAAGAATTTGTTCTTAGTGAATGGAAGGACTAAAATGTGGAATTAAAAGGTTGAAGGCAGTGATTATGAGTGAATTTTGGACTTACTAATTTTGAGATACTCACTATATATCCAGTGGTGATGCTGAGTAGGCATTTAGATACATAAATCATATATGCAAGATATAGTGTGGTTTTCAGAATAACATGCCTGGTGGAATAATAAAATTTGGGAGCAAACAAAATATAAATAAATAAGCTTTTATAGCAAAGGATTAGATGACATTACCAAGGGAATGAGTTTACTTATAGTATATTTAGAACTCTAGGACACTCTTATATTGAGTTAAAGTGAATAGAAAGGAACCAACAATAAAGCCTGAGACGGAGTGGCCACAAAGGTATGAAGAAACAGGTGACAGAGGTTTCTTGCAAGCCAAATATAGCAAGTAAGATGAGAATTGAGAAATGACCATTGATCAAAAAGAGAAAAATCTAATAATCAATTTTATGTTCTCATCTTATTTGAGCATTAGCAGCATTTAACTCAAAGAGGTCATTTCTTCCTCTATGGCTTCCAAGACACCTCTGTATCCTGAGTGTTGAGTAGTAAATGTAACAGGTATGGGGAGATCTTTGGGGATAGGACAGGCTTACCCAGAGAATGTGAGGTGAATTTTCATTTGACTGCTGATAGAGTTCTGGAAGAAAGGATAGCTTACTCCAAGTACATGGATTTCTGTGACACCCTATAGAATATACTGTTGGAAGTAAAGAAGATGAAAGGAGTTGACGTCCCATAAGAATAATACATTGAGTATTGACCAAGTAGACCTTTCCTAACAAATACAAGTATGATTTAATTACAGAAAATTTATTAACACAATTCATTTCATTAATGAAATGTTGAAGTCATAATAGATAAGAGAAAGGCTATTATTAAATTCCGGGGCCATTAACATGAAGATAGAATAAGAAGGAAACACTTAAAATGATGAAGAGATAAAACATTTTTTTAAAGATTTTATTTATTTATTTGAGAGAGAGAGATTGAGAGATAGAGAGCACAAGAGGGAAGAGGGTCAGAGAGAGAAGCAGACTCCCTGCTGAGCAGGGAGTCCGATGTGGGACTCAATCCCGGGACTCCAGGATCATGACCTGAGCCGAAGGCAGTTGCTTAACCAACTGAGCCACCCAGGCGCCCTGAAGAGATAAAACATTTAACAAAACTCCACACCAAACATGATTTGAAATGGTAAAAAAATAAAATAATATAATGATCAGAAAATATACAGGGATTACCATTATTCTATCATTTAATGTTGCCTTCTAAACACTACTGAATGTAAAAACCTGCACATGACAATAAAATAATTGGCATAAACATTGAAAGAGAAAAAGTAAAACTATACTTTATCGTAGGATGATTTTATTGTATGCTTAAAACCTCAAGTGCCATTTAAAAACATATATAATTTATAAGAATTGGTTAAAGTAACTACATATCAGATATCTGTACCAAAATCAAGTTTCCTCTATATGAATAATAAATAAAAAATCAATAAATTTATTATTCATAGTTTAGACAGAACTACAAAAATTAAGAAAAAATTTAACTACCAAAGCATAGAACTGGAAAGACATGACTTCTGGCATTAAAGCATGAGTAGTTCACTGACCCACTTCTCAGTTTAAATGGTGAAAATTATGGAAAAGAAAATATAATGACCCTGAAAATGCCTCTAAGGGCAAAGAGCAAATGAAAAGAGTTCAAGAAAGCCCATAAAAATTCAGAACTGACTTCACTTTCAGAGAATGGAGAATTTTAAACATGAGAACGCTCTCAAAAATAGTAGAGGGTTTGATAAAAGTCAGGAGGATATTTGTGGCTCTAATGAAGATACAGCCTAGACTGGTGGCTAGCTAGTTTGGAGGAGAGAACTAGAGAATAAGAGAACTGAGGAAAGCCCTCCTAAGAGTCAAAACAAATACCAAATGTTTACCTTAGAAAGCATCCCATGAAATAAGTCACAATTTAATTGCATTTGTTTGTATAGAAATTTATACCCTAGAGCATTATTGAAAATAGTGGAGCATTTGGTTGGCAATTAGCAGGACCTAACAGCTGGGTGTGATCAGGGAAAGAATGGAAGAGAGACCTACCAGTACTGCTCTCATTCCAGAGGACTGTGGGTCTACACAAAGCTGTGTCTCCCTGAAGAGCAACATCAGAGGTTTATTGCTATGGATCTAAAACAGAATTCAGTAAAATAATCCAGCCAGTCACTAAACACATAAAGAAGCAAATGAAAACAGCCAGCCCTGGAGGGAGGGAACAATTACTCAGAATTGCTATATATCTAAAAAGTACAATGTCCAATAACACGAAAAGGCATGCCAAGAAACAGAAAAGTATGACCCATTCACAGGAAAAAAAAAAAAAAAGCAGAAAGCAGAAACTACCAGAGTAATGTCAAATGTTATATTTAACAGAAAAGAGATCTCAAAGTAGTCATTCTAAATATGTTCACAGAACTAAGGAAAGCATGATTAAAGAAGGGAAGAATCACTATAATGTGCACCTGAAACTAATATAACACTATGTTAACTAACAGGAATTAAAATAAAAACTTCGAAAAAAGAAGGGAAGGTATTATGAAAATGTCATAACAATAAGAGAATATCAGTAAAGAGAAATTATAAAAAAAGAACTGAATGCAAATTTTGGAGTTGGAACGTACAATAACTAGAGAAGGGCCTCAACTTTAGAATTGAACTGATAAAAGAAAGAATTAATAAAGTTTAAGATGGAATAATAGAGATTATTCAACCTAACAAACAGAGGGTAAAAAAGGATGAAGACAAAATCAATGGAGCCTCAAAGAATTATAGTATAACATTAGTCATACCAACATACATGACATGGAAAAAAACAAAAGGAGAGGAAAGAGAAAGGAAAAGAAAAAATATTCAAGAAATAGGACTGAAAAGTTCCCAAAGTTATTTAAAAGATATAACCTCAATATCCTGGAAACTCAATGAACTCCAAGTAGGATAAAAGTAAAGAGACCTATAAAAAGACACATCATAATAAACATGCTGAAAATCAAAGACAAGGAAAGTTCTTGAAAGCAGCAAGAGAAAAATAGTGTATCATTGACCACTGACGACTGAATGCAAATAAGATCAACAGTTGACTTCTCAGAAAAACAATGGTGTTCAAAATAGTTGAAAACTGATACCAATCTTTACTTACATTTCTTTCAGAACATTACCAAAAAAAAAAAAAACAACCCTAAAGTCCACAGTGAAAAATTTAATTTTTTTCTGTATTTTTTTCTATTTTCTTACACCTCCTAGCTTCTCTAGAGCTTCTCACTCTCCATCTATGTAGTCTACTTTACCAGACACTTTCCATGAAGAACCAGCCTACCTGCCTCTTGTCTTTTTGTTCCCTCTCCTTTTTAATTTCCCCCCTCTGGTGGTGTCTTTCTATATCTATTCTAAACTCAACTTACAAAAAATGAAAATTCTCTTTGAGATAGGATAATATTGAACTTTAAAGCAGGTAAATATAAAATTCTCTTTACTAAGAAGGACCATCAAAAGTAGCACAGATTAATCCGTAGGGGCTCCTTCAGGGGTTATGTGGGCCTTCACTGTGAAAGACGTTTGAGCCAACATCTGAAGGATGACTAGTATTAGCTGAGTGAAGAATGGGAAAGAACATTTCAAGCAAAGAGGATTATTTGCACAAATACCCTGAGATAGAAAGGAGAGTATGTATTGGAGATGCAGAAAAAGAGCTTTGTTGGTTGAAAAGCAATGAGTAAGGTTTAAAACAGCTGTGAGGAGGGTTTGTGGCTTAGACAGGGACAGAATGTGTTTTACTTTGTACTCCATATTAAGCAGCATTTTTTCTCTATTTTCCTTCCCATGGCAGACATTTAGTGACTCTAACTCCTTCAATCATGAATGATTAACCTATTCTCATTGACCTACCTGGAAAGGATCCACTGAAGTGCAATATCTTAATTCAGAGAGTTCCAAGAAAAGATGGTTTTATTATTTCTAAGCACAGACAGAAATTGGTACCAATTCACATGGTACTTCTTACAAGTCCTATAAGGATGTTTAAAGGGGTGGAAGAGGCTATCAGTTATTAGTCGCAACATTTGCATTTGTTCTTTGATGCCTTATAAACTCATTCTTAAGAAAACTTTAAAGCTGTGTGTATACTTTTTTTATCAGAAAAAAAGCATTTCTGTCAAAAGTCAAATAAGGAAGTGAGCTTACTAATATCATTTGGCTCACTTGGGAGGCCCTAAATACATGTGCAGGATCTCCTAGAAGACAATCAGTTTTGACTTTAGATCAGTGCTGAGGAAGCCTCCCTGCCTGAGGTAAAAAACAAACCAACAAAGAATAGAATTTCCCTCACCTTACTTAAAGAAGCTTTTATATATCTGGCCCATCTGTCATCCAGCATTTATATTTTCTCTACTTCAGAGATTTCTATCCTGATTGTATCTACTGCTACATACTGGGAATGGTGGGGGGAGGAGGAATGGGGAGGGAGATTGTAAGGGAAAATGTGCCACCTGCTCAAGCTTGTTTCCCACCAAAAGATGATATATATGCATGTGATTGTGTAAGGGGAAGAGAGACTTGTTTATTGAGCATGAATGTATGAAGTTTTGTGAACATGAGTATGTTGAGTTTGAGTATTCCTGTATTTTTGTGATTTTGCATTTGATTCAGTGTGAGAGATGAGAATGTATGTGAGATATATATATATATATACACACACACACATATGTGTGTGTATATCTTTAAAAACTTATTCATAAAACAACAAACTGAGACTTCTGGTCTATATATTGCAAGTCCCTTTTCTTTGGAAGTCTGCCTGTGTGAAGCTTATGCAATGGAGACTAAATTACTTGTGTTTGAAATGTCTGCCTACAGCTACTTATTTCCTATTTTTTAACTGCTACTTATCAACCTGTTAGTCAGCAACATTTATCAATTTTACTATGCCGAGCAGGAAGAGGTGCTACATATGGAAACCTTGACTTTAAAGAACTCATAGCAACAAAGAGAATAGCAGGAATCAAATTGCTAAATATAGTCTACCCTCTTGAGTAAACAAATGAAGGCAGTTCTTTTTAAGAGCACTCAAGAATGAAAGGGTGGTAAAAAACAGTGTTGTCACAGAGAAAATCTATAATTCCTTTTATCTAAGTCCCATCTTATGAGCTATATATGTCAAGAAGGTGGTTTGTTAGTTGGTTAGCTTTCATTTTGAGCCACTGTTTATCCATAAACTCTCATTCTCTATTCTTCTTTCTCACCAGTGAATACTGTGGAATATGACATATTTATTTCCTATTTGACAGTCTCAGCTGTACAGAGACGGGAAAGAAAAACTAAGAAGAGGAGAAGGAAGGAAAGGGTGAACCCAAGACAGAAAGGCATTGGAAGACAATCTGAAAAAGATAAGGGCACGTCAGTAGGAAGCCAGAGGTCTAGATTCTAGTAATTACTTGGCCATTCAATATATGAAATTATATCCTCTGCCCCTTCTGTTGGTTATCCTCAGTTTTCAAAATGTATTCTGTGGAGGACAGATTACCTTGGCAGATAAGAGGAAGGATTTTTATCTATTTCATGGTATGAACTTGACTGGGAAAAGATTCTGTCCCTAATACATATTTGAAAGTCTTTGGATGAAGCACCCTCTCAGACTCTTCCTGGTGGAAAAACTATCACAATTGGGTGTTCTTCCAGGAAGACTTGACCTATCAGAGTGTGGCTTCTGGAAACTATAAGGGATTCTCTTGTTTCATCACAGTTAGGACTCTTGAAGGTTACAGTTTCCTCTTATAGTCCCCAGGAGTTCAGAGATGTTTTAAAAGACCACAGAGGAACCATGAGACTCTGGACTCCGGGAAACAGTTACAGAAGGGAGGTAGGTAGGGGGATGGGGTAGCCGGCTGATGGGTATTAAGGAAGCCACATGTTGTGGATGAGCACGGGGTGTTATACACAACTAATGAATCATTGAACACTACATCAAAAAACTATGTATGTGGGGCGCCTGAGTGGCTCAGTTGGTTAAGCACCTGCCTTTGGCTCAGGTCATGATCCCAGGGTGCTAAGATCTAACCCCACATTGGACTCCCTGCTCAGCGGGGAGCCTGCTTCTCCCTCTCCCTGCAGCTCCCCCTGCTTGTGCTCTCTGTCAAATAAATAAATAAAATCTAAAAACAAAACAAAACTAATGTTGTACTATATGTTGGCTTAGTAAACATAAATAAATAATAAATAAATAAATAAATAACGACCACAGAGGAGATATTTTAAAGATTTCAGGGATCTCAAAGGGAGGCAAAATACAAAGTTTCATTTGTAAGATCCACTTTTACCACCACTTTTTCTCATCTCTTAATATGATCACTGCTATGCATATATTTCAAACTCCCTTGTCCCTCTCTCTAGTGTTATTCTACTCTTGTGTTAAAATTAATCTTGCTTAAATGCAACTCCTCATCTACTCAAAGCTGCATCAGGATAGCTAAATGTGGCTGGAGTAAAACATTTTAACCTTTTTAAATATATTTTAAGTTAAGATACTTGACAAACGTCAAGTCCACCTTTTACTACTCGTTCATTTTATTACTTGCCTAGAGTTTATTTCACACATTCCTCTCTCTCTCCTTCTTTATTACTTGCCTAGAGTTTATTTCACACATTCCTCTCTCTCTTCACACGAAATTCTTACCCTTCTTTCTACTTTACTGGAAAACTTGAAGCAAGCAAATTTCCCTGCCACAGCTACTCACATATCAGCCTTTGTGTCCATACACTTACCTTGTGTTTTATCACTACATAGGGATTATTCATGCTTCTTTCTACCTAGAGCCACCACCCCCCATATCTGAACTATGTATCACCCTTTCACCTATTCAAATATGTCACTCAAAAATGTTCCCCTCTGTCTTCTATGTCATCATTATGCCATCAAACATACTGTTATTTTTTCTATCTTAAAAATAAAGTCTCTTGATCTCACTTCTTCAATTATCATCCTGTTTCTTTATTACCTTGTATAACAAAACATCTAAAAAATACCTTTGCCTATCAGGCTCTTTCCTCCCGTTCTTTCAAACCCACTCCATTCAAACTCTTCCCACTACCCCACTACTGAAACTACTCTTACTAAAATATACAAGTAATCTCCACATGTTAAGTCCAAAGATATATCCTCACTCCTCATTTTTATTTGACCTGTCATCAGAGTTTTACACAGCTTATCACTCCTTTCTCTTATAAATTCTATTTAGTTCTGGGGTCCCATGCACTTATGGTTTTCTCCCTTCCTTCCCATCTGTTACCAATCTGTTTCGCAGGTTCCCCTTCTTTCTCAATTACCTCTCAATTCTTAGGCCTTCTTTCCTCTCTAGCCATATTCACTACCAGAATGAAATCATCTCTAGTGCCATGGCTTTAAGTACTATATATATATATATATATATGCTTTTAAGTCCCAGACAGGTTGTCTCCTCTGAAATCCCGCACAAATCCAGTCAGTATGTTTGCCCCCCAAATCTAGACTCTTTGGTCCAATTTCCTACTTGACAATCTCCACTTGGATGTCTGGTGAACATTCCGTAATCACTGTGTCCAAAACAGAACTCATAACCTTCCACCCCATTCCTAAACTTACTCCTCTCACTTTCCTGTGCCACTTAATTGGCACACAACTTTTCTCCCATTTACTCAGAAATCATTGTCTTAATTTCTCTGACACCCCATATTCAGGCCAACAGAAAGTCCTCCACTTAGATTTTATATCCCGAATCACATCATTTCACACTTCTCCAATCTAAGCCACTATCATTGCTTTCATGGGTTATTGAAATTGATTTCCAACTGATTTACCTACTTTCCCCTTTGTGCCTCTACAGTCTATTTCAGCACAATGGCCAGGATGATCATATTAAAATGTAACTGGGTCATCCCTCTCCTCTGCTCAGAACATTGTGGTCTTCTTCATAACACTCAAAATAAAAGGCTTACAATAGCCTGTGAAACCCTATATGACCTAACTTCCAATTAGCTCTATGAACTCATCTTCTACTAGTCTCTTCTCACTCAATACAGACAATCTGACCTCCTCACTTTACAGGTATATGTCAAACATATGATTGCTTAAGAACTTTGTACAGACTTTTCCTCTGCCTATAATTCTTTCCCCAGATAGCCACATGTCTCATTACCTTACCTTTTTCAAGATGGCTATAATGGTAATTTCCTAATGTATTGCACCCTGACCATCCCTGTTAAAAACTGCATATTTAATATCCAGCATTCATAAACTGAAAGTCTTTATGTAATTCAAATAGGAAAAAGGAATCACTCTAGATCTTTAAAACAGGACATTTAATATAAGAAATTGGTGACAAAGTTGATGGAAGAGCTGAGAATTCAAAAAAGAAGTTGGTGAGGCAACCCAGACAATAGCCATCCCATAGGACTAGATTCTCATTGGACTAGAAAGACTAACAAAAGGTTACCAGAGCTCAGAATCTGGGACTTTCTGGTGGGAGCTAAAACCATGATGGAGGCTGCCCAGGGTTAGCTGGGACCATAGAAGGAACTATTTGGCTAGATGCCCCAGAATGCAGAGAGATACAGGAGAAACACCTAAACTTCTATCCCCCTCTATCTTCCAACCTCAACTGTTTCACACTGGGCAAACTAACACAAAAGTCAGAGGACCAGAGAACTTAAGAAATGTAGTTCCTTATAAAGCATAGTAAAACTGATGTGGGCAGAGAATAAGTAGGCAGTTGACATGCACTTACAGTCTTCTAAGTGTACTAGATAATACAGTTGGTTTATTATCTCTTTATCACCACAAAATCACAGATCCACAAGGGCATGGATTCCTTCCATTTTATCCACTGGGATATCCCTAGAACTTAGAAATATACCTGGCACATAGTAAAGGCCAAACATATTTGTTGAATTGAGTGAATATAGCAAAATATGCAGTGGAAAAATGGACTTGCTTTTTAATCCTACCATAAAGCTGGTTAATTACTTTTATGACGTAAACTTATTTACCTAAAGTGAACATTTTTATTTATTAGGAATTACCCACAAGGATTCAGTGGCCCCTGGATTAATACAGGTTATACCTTACATAAATTTGTGTCAGTCTTCCTCACAAGATATGGGTGTTGAGTACCACCACTACTACCTTTAGGAAACTAGATATTCCTGGGTATGCCATATATTAACCAATGTAGAATGTTCATATGAATCTTACTTGTTCTGATTCCTTCACTCAGCATATATTTACTAAAGGTCTGTCTTAGGCTTTACAAATGCTTGAGCTACAACAATGGCACAATTCCTGCTTTCAAGAAGAATACTGATGCCGATTTATGGGGCCAGAAAAAAAAATAGAAAGTTAAACATTAGAAATCACTGTATAAACTATTAAGTTGTTATTATTCTTTCCTCATCTGATAATTTCTAGTAGTGACCCTCAGCTAGAGCAAAATTATTACCTAATTACTAATATTTCATTTCTCTTACAAATAAAAATTTTAGGGTTAATGTGGAAAGTGCTCTTTAAAGAGAAAGGGTAGATGTTACCTTCTTGGCTCTGGTGGAGAAACAGCCTTTAAAACTCCTTTTTACACCTAATAGCAGACTTTTTTGTTTTCCTCTTTGATTACTCAACTAAAGTCCTGAAATGTTTAATGTACATCCTTGAGCCTTCATTTATAAACTTTGTGAGAATATAGTGATAAATTGCATGTTATTTACTAAAATCCAGAGACTCGGAGTTTAAATGCATTAAAGAGACCTATAAAGACCCTTCTGAGAAACTTCTAAAGTAGAAGAGCTTCATCTCATTCTTCTCTCTGCTCTGCCTCTGCAGTAATTGGTGAGAGCATTTTTTTCCCCCACTCAGCTATTGTCTTCCATAGCTATATTTTATTGAAATTCTTTCTTTCTCCTCTCTGACAGCTCCCAAATTGAGGACTCTCCTTCTGCTTGCCTTTGGTACATGTACTTCACCTGGATTCTTCACCACATCCCAGGATTCTGCCTCTGTCCACCCTCTTCCTTCTCTTCTGTTTCCTTATTTCCTCTGTTCTCTTTCCTTATCTCTTATTCTTTAATCTCCTGCTCTAATCTTTTAACTTTCTTATCTTCTCTTTTCCCCATCCCTCCTTTCTACACTCCTTCTGGGAAATCTTATATACTCCTGCAGTTTAAATATTGCTGCTATGCTGAGAATGTTAAAATGGACATAACTCACACACAAATCTCTCCTGGCTTCCAGACGCATCTTTCCTACTGCCAAAGAACAGCTCTACTCTGCTCCAGGCTGGTATGCACTTTCTCAAATACCTTCCCTGCAACCTCACTTTTGATTGCATCATTCTGTAATGTGAGGCAGTGGTAAAAGTAGGGACAGTGGATTCATATAAATTAAACTTTTAATCTTGGTTCAACCACTTGATTGCTGTGTGACTTTGTGAAACATGCCAAATCTGAATCTGTTTCTTCTTATATAAAATGGAACTAATAATACTACTTCATACTTTTGTCATGAGGATTAAATATGATTATAACCTTGTGAAAAATTGTCCATCAGGAGTCCATTAAAATGGATTAAATGTAATTCTATGTGCAGTGGATGACTCCAGATGCTTCTTCATGTCTTCAGGGGTTCTAGAAAAGCTGTTTGCCTGATTTTCCTGTTATATTTGGTTTTGAGATTCTGTTTCCACTGAATGAGTGAAGAGGATATATACATCTTTCTAGTAAGTTTAAAAAAAAAAAGAGGGGGATGGCCATAAATTCTAAGTAGCAAGTCCCATGAAAAGATAAATCTTAACACGCTTTGAATCTGGGCTGGCGTTATGACTCTACTTTGACCAATAGAATGTGATGGAAGGGAGGGGGAGGAGTTAAGATGTCGGAGATGTAGGGGAACTCTGGGCTTTCCTCCATCTCTTGAACACAGCTATATTGAGGTCAGATCATTTGGAACACATAGGAAATTGATCTGAGGATTGGAAGAAGGGTCTCCATGGTTGGAGGGAGAGAGTGTGGCAGGTGTAATGTGTGTGGAAGTGAATTGGGGGAGAGAAAAACTGTCATGCCGCAGAAGGGAGGGAACCCTTTTTGTAGGGAGAAAAAGGGACAGAAAGAGAGAGGGGTTGAGAGAATGAGGCATCAGAAGTAAACCTTTCAGACCACAGACGGGGGAGACAGGGACTGAGTTTCACAGGTGTTTGTTGTTGTTGTTGTTGTTGTTGTTGTTTTTCCAAAAGTGAGCAGAGCTCAAACTCTGAGGTTTTGGATGTGCATGACTTTCACTGGAGCAGAGTTGTAGCATGCACTCCTGGGGAGAAGAAAGGCTCTGGCCTGGGAGCATGCACAAAGTGGTGCAGGAATCTCCTGGGTCACACTGGGAGAAATTGTTCCCTTTCCTGGAGTACCTTTGGAAGAGGGTATATTGCCTCTCCTGAGGACCAAAGACCCTGCAGGTGCCAGCAAATGGCCTTCCATCAGCAGGGGACAAAGGTGCATGCAGAGGGTGGGTAACCTGGTTGCTGCTTTTCACAGTGCCACAGTGTAGATTCTGGCACAGGTGTGAGATAATTTTTCTGGGACAAAGGGCACTAGTCAGAGTGCAGCAAGTCTCTAATCCAGAGGAGGGAGTGGATCTGGGTAGTGCCGGCTCCTTTAAGATTTGGAGTTTTGAGTCCCAGCCATGCCAAAGATAAAATGTAGGAAAGCTGTGGCACCATGTTTGCTGATGATCCTTGCTTTTCTGTGAGGGCTTCCTGAACAGCAGTGGGTGTGAGAACCCCCGTCCGGGGACTAAAGAGTGGGGTGGTGCTATTTTACTCTCACCACCAACACAGTGAGACTTCAGAGAGCAACACAGCAGCCCCTATCGGAGGTTGCAACCGCTTATACCAAACCCCGCCCCTCTGTGCTTGGGAAGTGCTTTTTTACTGGGACAGGATTGACTGTGAACCAGCTCTGCGGGCCTCTACCCCAGGAGAGTAATACAGGCAGAATACCACATGCACCAAGTCTACTGACCATACAGTGCTTCAAACTGTACCCTTCAGTTTGGTGGAAATAGGACCAGGCTGTATTTTTTTCCCTTATTCTTTTTTTTTTCCTTCCTTTTTTTCTTTGGAATCAGACTTACAGTTTTTTGTTTGTTTTTCGTTTTCTTGTCTCTCTCTTTCTTTTGTTTTGGCAGGGAGGAATCAGGCTTCTTCTTCCTTTTTTTTTTTTTTTTTTTTTTTTTTTTTTTTAGTAGGCTTTTTTTTTTTCTTTTTTCCTTTTTTTTTTTTTTTCCGGGTTTTTTTTTTTTTTTGGTCAATAAACAAATCAAAGCACAACTAGATAAAGGTCCAAACACCCACCACTACAAACAAGGAGGAATTCTACAGAGGACTGACCAGTGGAAAAGAGCTGCCAAAACACAACAGCATACACAAGAAACACTTCTTGAAGTGCCAGGCCCTGGACAGTGTCTGACCTCTTTTTAATATAAAATCACTCTGAGGTGCAGGAAACATAATAGGCTTTCATAACACACAAAACATAGAAACTTGACCAAAATCACAAGATGGAAGAATTCTCCCCAAAAGAAAGGTCAGGAAGATATCACAGCCAGGGACTTGCTCAAAAGAGATACAAGCAATATATTTGAACAAGAATTTAGATCAACAGTCAAAAGACTATTAGATGGACTTGAAAAAAATAATAAAAGACACCAGGGAAAATCCTGTTGTAGAGATAAAAGACCTAAAAACTAGTCAGGCTGAAATTAAAAAAAAAAAAAGCTCTAATTGAAATGCAAAACTGACCGGATATAATCACAACAAGGACTGAAGAAGTAAAGAAGAGAATAGGTGACGTAGAAGACAAAATTATAGAAAATAATGAAGCTGAAAAGAAGAGGGAAAGAAAACTATTAGATCATGACTATAGACTTAGGAAACTCAATGATTCCACAAAGTGAAATAATATCCATATCATAGGAGTCCCCAAAAAACAGTGGGGAAAAAGGAGCAGGTTTATTTGAACAAATTATAGCTGAGAACTTCCCTAATCTGGGGAAGGAAATAGGCATTCAACAAACAGATAAAAAATATAAGCCTAATTGCAAAGAGAAAGAAAGGAAAAAAAAGAAGAAGACTGACCCCCCCCAAAAAAAAGAGAAAAGAGAGAGAGGAATTCTATCAAACATTTAAGGAAGAATTGATACCTATTCTGAAACTGTTCCAAAAAACAGAAATGGAAGGAAAACCTCCAAACTCATTCTATGAGGACAGAATTGCATTGATCCCAAAACCAGATAAAGACCCAACTATAAAGGAGAATTACAGACCAATATCTCCAATGAACATGGATGCAATTATTCTCAACAAGACACTAGCTAATCAGGTCCAACAATACATTAAAAGGATTATTCACCAGGACCAAGTGGGATTTATTCCTGGGCTGTGGGGGGTGGTTCAACATCTGCAAATCAATTAACATGATATACCAGATATAACAGGATAAGAACTATATGATCCTCTCAATAGATGGAGAAAAAGCATTTGATAAAATACAGCATCCTTTCTCGATAAAAACCCCTGAAAAAAGTAGGGATAGAAGGAACATACCTCAACATCATAAAGGCCATATATGGAAGATCCACAGCTAATATCATCCTCAATGGGAAAAAAAATGAGAGCTTTTCCCCTAAGGTCAAGGACACGACAGGGATGTCCACTCTCACCACTGCTGTTCAACACAGTAGTGGAAGTCCTAACCTCAGGAATCAGACAACAAAAAGAATAAAAGGCAACCAAATCACCAAGGAAGAAGTCAAACTTTCAATCTTAGAGATGACATGATACTCTATTTAGAAAACCTGAAAGACTCCACCAAAAAATTGCTAGAACTGACAGAGAAATTCAGCAAAGTTGCAGGACATAAAATCAATGCACAAAAGTCAGTTGCATTTCTATACACCAATACTGAAGCAGCAGAAGGAGAAATCAAGGAATAGATCCCATTTACAATTGCACCAAAAACCGTAAGATACCTAGGAATAAACCTAACTAAAGAGGTGAAAATCTGTACTCTGAAAACTGTAGAATGCTTATGAAAGAAATTGAGGAAGACACAAAGAAATGGAAAAACATTCCATGCTCATGGAAAAAAATATTGTTAAAATATCTATACTACCCAAAACAATCTACACATTCAATGCAATCCTATCAAAATAACAACAGCATAACCCAGAAATGGGCCTTCAACTCTATGGTCAACTAATCTCTGACAAAGCAGGAAGGAATATCCAATGGAAAAAAGACAGTCTCTTCAACAAATGGTGTTGGGAAAGTTGGACAGAAACATGCAAAAAATGAAACTGGACCACTTTCTTACACCACAAACAAAAATAAATTCAAAATGGATAAAAGACCTAAATGTGAGACAGGAATCCACTGAAATCCTTGAGGAGAACACAGGCAGCAATCTCTTTGACCTTGGCAACAGCAACTCCTTAACTGGACATGTCTCTGGAGGCAAGGGAAACAAAAGCAATAATGAACTATTGGGACTTCATCAAGATAAAAAGCTTCTGCACAGCAAAGGAAACAATAGACAACACTAAAAGGCAACTTAGAGAACAGGAGAACATATTCATAAATGACATATCAGATAAAGGGCTAGTATCCAAAATCTATAAAGAACTTATCAAACTCAACACTCATAAAACAAAAATCCAGTTAAGAAATGGGCAGAAGACATGAACAGGCATTTCTCTCAAGATCTACAAATGGCTAACAGACACATGAAAAAATGCAAACTGCTGCATTTTGGAAACTGGAAACTGGAAAACAGTATGGAGGTTCCTCAAAAAGTTAAAAATAGAACTACTCAATGACCCAGCAATTGCACTACTAGGTATTTATGCAAAGGATACAAAAATAGTGATTCAAAGGGACACATGCCCCCCAATGTTAGCAGCAATGTCCACAATGGCCAAAATATGGAAAGCCCAGATGTCCATTGAGTGATGAATGGATAAAGACGATATGGCATGTATACACACATAGACACACACACACACACACACACACACACACACACACACACACACACAGGAATATTACTCCACCATCAGAAAGAATGAAATGCTGCCATTTGCAATGATGTGGCTGGAGCTAGAGTGGATTATGCTAAGCAAACTAAGTTAGTCAGAGAAAGACAGATACCATAAGATTTCTCTCATATGTGGAATTTAAGAACAAAACAGATGAACTTGGGGAAGGGAAGGAAAAATATAAAATAATAAAATAAAATAAAATAAAATAAATAAAATAAAAACAGAGAGGGAGGCAAACCATAAGAGACTCTTATTTATAGGGAATGAACTGAGGATTACTGGAGGGTAGGTGGAGGAATGGGATATTTGGGTGCTGGGCAATAAGGAGGACACTTGATATAATGAGCACTGGGTGTTATATGCAACTGAGAAATCACTAAATTCTACCCCTGAAATTAATAATACACTCTATGTTAACTAACTTGAATTCAAATAAAATCTTAAAAAAAAAAAAGAACGTGATGGAAGTGTCACTGCGTCATTTTTGAGCTTAAGCCTCAAGAAGTTTTGTAACTTCCTCCATTGCTCTCCCAGAATACTGCACTGAGACTACCATGCCATCAAGAAGCCCTAGAAGGAGGGGCACCTGGGTGACTCAGTTGGTTAAGCATCTGCCTTCAGCTCAGGTCATGATCTCAGGGTCCTGAGATCAAGCCCTATATCAGGCTTCCAGCTGAGCAGGGAGTCTGCTTCTATCTCTGCCTGCTGCTCTCCCTGCTTTCTCTCTCTCTCTGTCAAATAAATAAATACAATCTTTAAAAAAAAGTGCCCTAGGAGTAGAAAGGTACAGGCCTCCCAGATATCCCAGCTAAGCCCAGTCCCCAAGCAACTACTAGTTCAATGCAGCCAAATGAATGTGTCTAAGCAAGACCCATCAAACCAAAAATTCTGAGAAACTTTTGAGGAAAAAAATTCAGTTATTTTAAGCATCAGTAAATCATTGATACAGCCTATCTGCATGGATTATCCTTATTTTAATTTTTGACTCATATCTGGAACTCAGGTTATTTCCTTGAATTTGTAGCCCCATACACATATATACACATCTACAAACATTGAAACAAAATCCCTGCATGTATATGGTAGATTTTACTGAAGGACTGGAGAAAGAATTTACAGAAGAATATGAGGTATCCTTTTTTCTTAAAATTCTTTCACTTCATCACTCTTTCTCTCTTCCCTCCCCTCCCCCTCTCTTCCTTTCCTTCTCCCTGCTTCCAAATATCTGTATGAGACACCCACACTTACATGGCATGGTTTACTTCTTGGTTTCCTCATGTTTCATCATCTGAGGTCTCAGTTTTATTCCCAATGATCTGTCAAAATATTTTCCTAACCAAAAGCATCCCAGAGCTGTTAAAGATTATTCATTATTTTACCACTGTATCTATACATCATCTTGTACAATGACACATACAAATTCTAATAAATGTATCCTTCTTCATGCATTTCACATTTTGTTTCACAATATGTCGATCTATCAAGTAGCTCAGGTTAGAAAATTTAGAATCATGTTGGCCCTTTTCTACATCTGTCATAATCACTGTAATCTCTCAGGTTATGTTTTCCTTCTCAGAAATATCTCAAGCATGTAATCTTCTTATCCACATTCCAGCACCAGAGTTCTAGGCCAAACCCTATTCATATGTCACCAACATCAGCATAATTTCACCTTAACTTCCCTTTCTACCTTTAATTCATCTCTCTTCCAAACAATGCTCCAGGGCAGGAGCTGTTAAATAATTTCACACAGGCCAAATCTGGCCCAACATCTATTTTTGTAAATAAAGTCTTACTGGAACACAGCCATGCCCGTGCAATTGTGTATTGTCTAAGGCTACTTTTGAATTTTATCATCAAAACTGAGTTATTATGACAAAGATCATATGACCCGCAAAGCCTCAAATATTTACTACCTGGCTTTCAGAAAAAGTTTTCAGCAACCCCTGTTCTACAGTCTGCCATAATAATCTTTCTAGAACACAAAACACTGGGGCGCCTGGGTGGCTCAGTCGATTAAGTGGCTGCCTTCGGCTCAGGTCATGATCCCAGGGTCCTGGGATCGAGCCCCGCATCAGGCTCCCTGCTCGGCAGAGAGCCTGCTTCTCCCTCTCCCTCTGTCTGCTGCTCTACCTACTTGTGCTCTTTCTGTCTCTGTTAAATAAATAAATAAAAATCTTTAGAACACAAAACACTTTGCATGGTTCCATTATTATTTTAAAATTAATATCATTTACTATATACATTTTTAAAACTGGAGGAATATTCATTGATTTGTTAATAGGACTTATATATGGGTGGTGGAATTCTATTAATAAATTTCTATAACTTAGTATTTTGTATAACATGAAATACTACTTTATACAACCGCATGGATACCATATTTTGAAAAGAATGTAAACTCACTTCTTTAAGACTTCCAATGATAATTTTTGCTTTCAAAAAAAAAAATCTCAATCCTTTGTAAAATACATAAGGCTTTTATAAAATCCCCAATCTTCTGTTTCCAGCGGCCCATGCTCACTTTGCTTCACACTCTCCCTCACAGACTCTAGCTTGGTAGATCTCAAACTTTAATGTCCTTAAGAATTACCAAAAATTCAGGTTCCTAAGCTCCCTTATTTAGTATATTTGGGGTGAGACTAAGAATTTACATTTTTAATAAGCACCCATGCTGGTAGTTCATGGATCACATTTCAATAGTTTTACACCGTGAAATCAGACTTCCCTAGCTTCAGATAAATCCTGACTCCAACATTCACTAGTTATCTGACTTTGGGAAAATAACATAAACCCACTAAAGCTCAGTTTTCTTTTCTGTGAAATGGGATAGTAAATGTTTTTGCCTCATTAACTTTTTTTCAAGGATTAAATGAGATGATACAGGTTAGAGCATTAACATAGTGCCTGACACAGAATAAATATTTGGTAAATTTTTTTGATTTTCTCTATAGCTTCCTTGTTACTATCAATGATATCATTATTTTAATTATAGAACTTTCTTTGAGCCATAATGAATTCCAGGCCATTCCCCAAGTCACATATGTGTCTGCAAGTCACATTCCTTTGCCATTAACGTTAGTGTCTCTTTCTGTAATATCCTTCTCCACCCCAGCCCTGTGTTTGTTTACTGAGTTAACTTCTACGCATCTTCTAGCCACCAATTCATATGTTATCTTCATACATCCTTCCCTTAACTTCCCTCACCAAAGCTAAATCCAGTTCTTTCTCTCACTTCTGTGCCCTCATAAAACTTTGTATATACCACAGCACCAGTAAATTTCTGCATGTTTTTATGAGCCCAGAAGAGACTGTGATATCTTTAAGAGTAGTATCATGCCAAACCTGTCTTTGCATTATCATTATTGTCATCATCACGGCCATCATTTATTCTGGGTCCCCATGAGATAAATCTCATATTAACTGTGTGTTTCTGATGTTTTGATATCTGGGGACTTGGTGACCCTGGAGGGATTCCGCCACCCTGCCCACCCCAGGGCTAGTTATTTCCTAGAGATAGGAAATGAATTACCTGTAAGCACACTTTTATATGCAAATCCACCAATCCCAAGTTCAAACCACCAACTACCTCTATTATACTCAGGGTTACTTTTCTGCCCTAATCACCCTAAGACCACGTACCAGACAACTAGAGGCAGCCCCTGTGCCCCAGAGACCCCTGGAATTATTTAAACTGGCCAATCCTAAACCTGCCTACCCTGCTTGACCCATTCCTTACCAAGGAAACCACATGAAGTCTCTTATCTGCATTTTCCTCTCACTCCTGTTGCCTGAGGACACCCTGGTGCTTCTGTGTGTGGGCCCCATAGAAGGGCGTACCCCTTCCTTTGAGATCTGAATATAACAAGCTGTTTTTTCAATAGTAGTTGTCTCATGTAACATATCTAAATAATAATAAAATTGATATTATAAGCAGTCCCTTTCATGAATTTTGAAAATCACTTAAAAATTCTTACTGTGGGGGAGCCTGGGGGGCTCAGTTGTTAAGCATCTGCCTTCGGCTCAGGTCATGATCCCAGGGTCCTGGGATCGGGCCCCACATCGGGCTCCCTGCTCAGGGTGAAGCCTGCTTCTCCCTCTCCCACTCCCCCTGCTTGTGTTCCCTCTCTCGCCGTGTCTCTCTCTGTCAAATAAATAAATAAAATCTTTAAAAAAAAAAAAAAATTCTTACTGTGGGGGTGCCTGGGTGGCTCAGTTGGTAAAGCGTCCAGCTCTTGATTTCAGCTTAGGTCATGATCTCAGGGTCATGAAATTGAGCTCTACTCTAGGTGTGGAGCCTGCTTAAGATTCTCCCTCTGCCCCTCCCCCCACCACGTGTGCACACATGCATGCACTCTCTCTTTCTTCAAAGAACAAAAAAAAAAATTTTTTTTTAAAGATTTTATTTATTTGACAGAGAGAGACACAGTGAGAGAGGGAGCACAAGCAGGGGGAGTGAGACAGGGGGAAGCAGGCTTCCGGCCAAGCAGGGAGCCCAAGGCAGGGGCTTGATCCCAGGACCTGGATCATGACCTGAGCTGAAGACAGACGCTTAACGACTGAGCCACCCAGACCCACCCCCCCAAAAAAATTCTTACTGTAGTCATGTGCAGTTGGTTTCTTACCAAGATGAGAAAAGTGTACACAGGCAGGTTAAGTAACTTGTACAAGGTCACATGACTATTAGGAGCCATAATTCAAAGCCAGATCTGTTTTCTCCAGATCCTGAGCTCTCCATTCTGTACAGCCTCTAAGGCTTCTCTGTCACACCTGCTCCCTCTCCAGGATTAACTCAGACATGTTTACTAAAATATGTCGCTTAAGTACTAACACACTGAATTAAAGTATCTATGCTAGTTTCTTCTATTTTTCAATCTGTTCCCTCATAATATCAACAAAATCTACTCCTTTTTGTGGGTTGAGAGTCGGGGAACTTTTGGGGATTCATGCAAAGTTCATTACAAAGTGGCTTACGTGTTATTTCTAAATGACTGCAGCAAATGAGTTAATTTTGAATTGAACTTTCAAAAGAATGTTAATTTATTGGGATAAAGCTAGTTTGAGATCAGTGTAAAAGTCATTAAATTAAAAATAAAAAGGCAATTTGGTTCATTAGTTATTAATAGGAAACTAGTTCTGTAAGTGATAAAAATTCAACATTGACTTGGTGCTAAGCTCTAGGAATCTCTGTCCCCCAGCGGCTAAGACTATTAACATGGAGTCAAAGAGATTAGAAATAAGAGTTTCTTCAGATCAAGAGAAAAGAGAAAAAAGATCTCAAAGAAAGTTGGGAAAAAAAGGATTCATGAGAAACAAGTTGGTTAAGAGAAACATCTATGTCCTGTAGGGCAAAATCTCCTGAGCTGAGATTTCACTGACAGTCAAACTTATAGCTATGAGACCTAGGACGTGTCACATCCCTTCTCAGAGTCTTTTCTTATCTGTAAAACGAGACGGAATCCATTAAGTAACTGCTCTCTACAGTTCTTTCTACTTCGGCTTAGTCTGGATTGTTTAACTTCTTTTTAATTTCAAAAAGCACCACTAGGTGGCAGCAGGAATTAAATAATATCTCTCTTTGCCTTCATTTTTCAGGTTTTTAAAATTCTTTTGCAAGAGTAGGGATCATTTTGAAGAATTATACCACCACCACTGCTGCCACAAAAAAAAAAAAAGTTGAAAAAGATTTTTAAAGCTTACAATAATTAAAACAACTACAAGTTCAAACTCCGTAGTCAGCATATTGCTACTTCAGCAAAATGTCAGATGATAGTAAGAATTTATTTAACTTGCTTTCCCAATGAAAACATCGTCACAATGTGTAAATTTTCATTTTTTATAGATTATATGCCTTAATTCTATGAACTCCAGGAACATATATACAACTACTTGCTTAATATTTCTGTTTGGATGTCTAATCAGTACTGTACATTTAAACAAAGAACTCAATTTCTCTCCCCCAAACCTGATACTTACCAAACTTTAACCATGTCAGAAAATGCAAGCAACATTCTCTTCATTGCTTAATCCAAATATCTAGGAGCCATCATTTATTTCTCTCTTTTCCTCCCATTCTACATCCAATCCACCAGAAATGCTTTGACTCCACCTCCAAAACACACTGACAAGTTACAATTTATTTCCATCTTCACTGCTACAGTTGCTGTAGCAGTTGCTCCTTTTACAATTTACACATTCACTCACAGCACTCCAGCAATACTGAACTTGTCCCTCTCCTTCAAGCATGCATGCCAATCACTCGCTCTTACCTTAGAGCTTTGCATTAGTTCTCTCTTTTACCTGGAATGCTCTAGGACCTGTTCTATCCAATGTTGGCAGCTTCTCATCATTCAGATCTAGGGACATCCATGTTTTATCCAGCCCACCATCTATAGTGCTAATAGCCACTTTCTATTGCATTAACCTAATTTGTTCCCACCTCTGCACTTACTACTCTCTGCAGGGTCTTGTTTGTCCATTTGTTAACTTGTTTATTGTCTTCTCTTACAAGAATGTGTCACTGAGGCTAGGAATATGTCAGTTAGTTACTTCATGTCTATAAGAACATTACAAGTACTCAATAGATATTTTAAAGTGAGCAAATCAATGAATTATGGGCAGGGTTAGATCTTTCTTTAAAGACTGAAGAGATATACCAACATGGCACTGAGAAACAGGATCACTGTATTGATCTTTGGTCTTCATTGAATCTAGTCATTGAGAATAACTTTTTTTTCCCCTATGAAAATCCTCTTCTAATGAGCAAGTGGCATTCTTAATGTTTAGTAAATTTGTCTCTTTCAACAACACTTAACAACAAAATCACACTGTGTCTTAACATGTCTTAAAAATGACATGTAATAATGGAATACTTACTCTGGGCTAAGCCCTGGGCTAAACACTTTACTTTTACAGTCTATTAATTCTCATAACACCCCATATGATTAGGCTACATACTGTCATTTTCTTAAATATTATGATCAAAGGGCAAATGAGGGTGAGGGTTGTTGCCAATCCTGCCCAGGTTTGACAGCTAATATGCGCTGAGCTGGGACCCCAGTCCTCACAGTATGGCTCCAGAGGCAGTCCACCTAACTGCTTTGTTATCTTGCTTGCAGAGTCAGTTTCCCTTAGCTGTTGTAACAAATTACCACATACTTAGTAGCTTAAAATAATACAAATTTATTCTCTTACAGTTCTACAGGTCAGAAGTCTGAAATCAGTTCCACTGGGTTAAAGGCAAGGTGTAGACAGAGCTGGTATCTTCTGAAGGCTCTAAAGGAAGAATTGGTTTCCTTGTTTTTCAACTTCTAATGGCCATCTGTATTTCCTGGCTGTCACTCCAAACCATGTCACTCCAATTTCTGCTTCCATCATCACATCACTTTCTCCCCTGACTCTGATTCTGCCTGCGTCCCTCTTATACAGACCCTAGTGACTATACTGGGACCACCCAGATAATCCAGGATAATCATATCTCAAGACCCTTAATCTACGCACATCTGCAGAGTCTCTTTTGCTATATAAACGAACAAAAAGGAACTTTCACAGGCTCCAGGGATTAGGTTGTGGATGTATTCGGGGGGCTATTATTCAGCCTCCCAGATTCCCCATGCTAGCTGGTGATGCCAGGCAGACTCATTTGCTACCTAAGTAACTGATCCACACACCAGCCTCTCTCCATATGCAATTTAAGCTAATGCTTCAGCAAAATTATAGAATACAGAACATCACGGACCTTTCGCATCACCCATAAGTAACTGATGCTGAAAATGCTTATAGTCTACTACATATTGATAATAAACATGCCTACAAGAGATTTAAGGCTATTTAAGCCTGGAAGATATTAAACACAGATATTTAAGATTAAGTTTTAATGTATTCCCTTTCTTCCTTCAGTTGGAGCTTCCTATTTAATAATCCCCCTGACATTCTATGGATGATTTTTATTTAAAAGAGGAGAATACTTTTACAAGGCTCAAAAACCCTTGCCTAGTCCAGATATGACTTAAATGAATTAACTTGAAAGAGAATTGATGCTGGGTTTTATTAAACAAACTCCTGGATGCTAGTTACAGAAAATGAACAATGATCCAGGCAAGCAGTAAAATACCTTGTAAAGTACCCAATAGCTTCTATAAATAAATTTGCAATTCACTTAGGATGTAAACGTACAGGGTAAGACTTGAATACATCAGCAAGGCTATAAAATGATGCCTTGGTTTTCCTTCACTTCTGACCTCTCAATTACAAAGGCTTCTCAAAAGAGGGTTTGTGGTAGCACATCATTCCCAAATTGCTGCTCTCAGCATGTCTGGCAATATAGAGCTTCCAGGGCAACTTTCATTTCATCATATCCCTGGAGGCACAACAACTTTCTAAGTCTAAAGTGGTTCTGTAAGAGGAATAGTTTAAGCACAGGACCATTTCCAATCAAGGCCAAATGGTCTCTTAGGGCACATTTTTAAAAGCCCCTACAACTGAGAGTTTCAACTCATTTTTCTTTTGCAAACAGATGAAAATATATACCACTAGGAGAAATGGTCATTTTGATATAAAGCAACATTGTTCAAATTGTTTTTGGCAGAAGGTGAGATCATTTAGTTAAAAAAAAAAAGTTCCATTGCAAACATTGTTGAAAATACTTTATTCTATGTTCCTTTTCAGATTGGAATAGCAGAGTAACAAAGTAAAGGCTCTGAGAAGTCCTGAAATAAGAAAGCATCCTTACCTTTGTTTCACCCAGCATTTTGACATCTGAATCCCTTATCTCCCTGGATACTGACTACCCTCATGGTATAGAAGGATGTTCCTTGGTACAGACTGTGTAAAACACTGATCTAATTTTTTTTTTTTTTTTTTTTTTTGCAGTCAAGTATCAAGGATCACAGTAGCTCAAGTGTCAGGAATGGTGACATGAACAAAATGATGCTTTCTGAAATGGATGGGACTAAGGAATACTGATTGGAAAAATTAGAAACAGGAGTTTTAAGAGTAAGCAAAGAGCTCCTGGGTGGCTCAGCGGGTGAAGCATCTGCCTTGGGTTCAGGTCACGATCCTGGGATCCTGGGATGGAGTCCCACGTCAGGCTCCCTGCTTGGCGGGGAGCCTGCTTCTCCCTCTCCCTCTGCCCCTTCTCGTGCGCTCTCATTCTCTCTCTCTCTCTCCATTACTCTCTCTCTCAAATAAATAAAATTAAAAAAAAAAAAAAGAGTAAGGTAAACTAGATCAGGTAAGATTCTAATGAGTGGTTTAGATGCTCCCTGAGTACAAGAGTAGTTTCCTTTCCAGTTTTTAAATTCCTAAAATATATCCTTTTATTCCATTAAAACAAAGACCTGATTTTTATACCAAAAGTCTCTGAACACGCCACTTTACCATGATTTCAAGTTGCACCCAGTGTGAAATTCTTGGTTCTCCACAGTCTATATTTGGATGCTTGGTAGAAAACTAGGTGCCCTCTCTAAAAATTATAGTTCATAGAGGATAAAAATATAGTCCCTGTAATCAGACTCCCTTGAATTCCAATACTAGTTCTTCCAGTTAGTGTGGCTTGGAGAAATGAAGTGAATGCTAAAGTCTATTTCATGGAACTAGTCCGTAAAGGAGCTAAGTGGCCATATAAATCCAGGAAACACTGTACACTATATCTACTTTCCTAGAAAGTGAGTCAAATGCTGAAAATAAGCCAGATTAACTCTATCTAATCCAATTTTCCAAGGTCTATTTGAATACAAAAATTCCACACACACCCCCACCCGCAGGCACTAACAATCAATATCCTGGGGGAACTAGTGTGGAAAGTACTTCAGAAGAGGCTAGGGTGGTAAAATGAATACAAACTTTGGTTTGTGACCAACTTTGAAATTTTGGCTCTGCTACTTGCTAAGTTGTTGACTTTGCATGAATTATTTAACCTCTCTGAGCTTTCATTTTCGTTGGGTTCTCTGAGGCAGTTCATGACAAATAGAATCCCTCTTCTCCACCCAGGTTTTGAGGAAGTTGAAAGAAAAATTAAATATAAATATACAGGTCATAATATGACCTTCATTGCTAACAGAAGGTCAGGTGTTAGGACACGACTGAAGGTTGGTCAATCCTTGTGCACTTGTTTGGTTTTTTTTTTTAATATTTTATATTTATTTATTTGAGAGAGAGAGAGAGAGAGAACATGAGAGAGGGAAGAGGGTCAGAGGGAGAGGCAGACTCCCTGCGGAGCAGGAAGCCCGATGTGGGACTCGATCCCGGGACTCCAGGATCATGACCTGAGCCGAAGGCAGTCGCTTAACCAACTGAGCCACCCAGGTGCCCCAATCCTGGTGGACTTGTTAACATAGAGGGTACCCTTTAAAAATATATATACATACACATATATATATTTGAGAGACAGCAAGAGAAAAAGCACGAGAGAGCGGGGGTGGGAGAGTCAGAGGAGAGGGAGAAGCCGACTCCCCACTGAGCAGGGAGCCCTAGAGTCCTGGAGTCCTGGAGCCCTTGAGCCCGAGAGCCCCAGCTCAGGGCTGGGTCCCAGGACCCTGGGATCATGACCTGAGCCAAAGGCAGACACTTAACCAACTGAGTTGTTTAAGAGGAAGAAAGGATAAGCTGAGTCCATCATGTCTGGATATGTACCAATCAGGTAGGTCCCTTTAGGTCTCAGGGGCCAAGGGATGGAAGTGGTGGTGAGAAGCCAGAAGTGCCACTCTAGTGAAATTTCTTCTACCTACAAGAAACTATTCCCTCCCAACTGCTATTCCATCTCTTATAAATGTCTACACAAAACCACACTATCCACACAAAAACCTGAACATATATATTTATAGCAGATAATAGCCCCAAACTGGAGGCATACCAGATATTCTTCAATAGGTGAATGACTGAACAAACCATAGTAATCCATATAATGGAATAGCATTCCATAAAAATAAGAAATGAACTGATAAAGCTACAAAAAGACATAGAAAAACCTTAAATGTATATCGCTAAGTGAAAGAAGCTAGTCTAGAAAGCCTATGGGCTGTATAATTCCAACTCTATGGCATTTAAAAAAAGAAAACTAATAAAGAAAACAAAAGGATTAGTGATTGTCAGGGGTTTCAGTTGGAGGAAGGGGAGGGACGAATAGATGAAGTATAGGAGATCATTAGGTTGGTGAAACTATTTTGTGTGATACTGTAATGGTAGATACATGATGTCATGCATTTGTCAAAGCCCATAGAACTGTACAACACAAGAGTAAACCTTAATGTAAATTACAGACTTTAGTTAATGACAATGTACTGGTATTGTGTTAATTGTAACTAATACAAGAAATTAATAGCTTAATAAGAGGGAATATATTTGTGCCTGTTTAGGGGGGTGGACAGGGAGCAGGGGTAGGGTGGGTATATGGAACTCTATGTACTATGTGTTCAATTTTTCTGCAAATCTAAAACTGTACTGAAATAAATTCTATAAATTATTAAAATGAGAAGAAGCAATACTTAAAAGTGAAGACATGAATACCTAATTTATATGGCTGCTCAAATGATTGAAGAAAAGTGTATATACTATGTATATATCCTCTACTATAATAATTAATATTCATAGCAGCCCTATTGAATCTATCCATCTCATTTAGAATTTACTTTCTGGATTCAGATTATAATCAGTATTTTCAATCGCTGCCTAAGTGGGCTGTTCCCTGAAGGCACAACATCATGTGATGGAGTATAGCACAATCAAGCCAAAATACTTCCTCTCACCTTCTTGAGGTCTTCAAGGAGAAAAAAAGAGAAGATTCTTAGCCAAGATTGAGAATCCAGTGTAAGAATCAATACAGAAAGGGATTGGCATATGCTAATAACAGCCAAGGGGTATGATGGAGTTGAATAGAGGGTGTGTTATTGACCTAAGAATTTGAGTTCATCCTCATCTGCTTGGGGCAGAAATTGCACTTTGATCAGATCTCAGAAGGTGTAAGAAAATTCAGAGACCAGGTTTGTATCCAGTTGCTTTAGCATATCTCCCAGAGATCAAACAACCATGCTTTCTTTCTATACAACCAGCTGTGGGTTGTACTTTCTTATCAAGAAAGGCTAAGCACTGAGGGCCTGGGATGACCATACAAAAGCAATCCACCAATCCTTTGAAGAAAAATCATTAAAAGCCAATTATATTAGTTTCCTATCGCTGTGTAACAAATCACCACAAATTTAGCAGCTTTAAACTACACACATATAACAACACTGCAGTTTTAGAGGTCAGAGGCGAGGAGGCTCAGCTTGTTTCTCTGCTTTAAGACTTGCAAAGCGAAAACCAAATTGTCTTCAGTGCTGTGTTCTCTTCGGAGGCTCGAAGGGACAATCCGCTTCCAGGATCATTTAAGTTGTTGGCAGAATTCAGCTCTACACAGTTGTAAGACTGAACTTCCCGTTCCCTTGCTGGCTGTCATCTGGGGGGTAGTTCTCATCTCTGGAAGCTGCCTGCCTTCCTTGACTTGTAGCCCCCTTTGTCTTCAAAGACAGAAATGGCAGGTCAAGTCCCTCTCATGATTCTAATCTTTTGTCCTTCTTCCATTTCATCTCTCTCTGATACTTCTGCCTCCCTCTTCTACTTTTAAGGGTCCATTTGATTACACTGAATCCAACCAAATAATGATTAAAACCCTATTTTAAGGTTAGATGATTAGCAACTTTTTAAATTCCTTTTGACATGTAATAGAACATAATCATAGTCATAACACTGGGGGCAAAACATCATGGAGGCCAAAATCCTGCCTAGCACGCCAATCTTACTTTATATTTAAAACATAGGATTGGAACTGAAATACACACTGCATATATCTAATTAATTTGCTTTGGCCTTTTCATTTAACAGGTATATCACTGTTGGGGGACAATCTGTTGACTAAAGAAGGGAAGACCTGATACAAAGTGGTATCTGCTTAAGGGATATCCTGTACCTCAAAAGAAATCAAAGAAAAAAGTCTTATTACTATGCAGCAGTTGCTTAGGAGACTCAGATCCCATGAAAGGTATTGTCCTGGGATTCTTCCCCAGGCATGACCTCCATCGATGCCCCAAACCACACCTATTTACTCTGAGCTTTCAAATCACTTACTGGCTTCCTGGTAAGAGGAATTAATTTATCAGCTGTGAACCTAGTCTCCCAAACTGGTTTGTAAGGAATCAGGCATTATCTACCTTGAATTTCTTTAAGTACTCTGAAGCAAATGCTCCAAAATATGAATAGGACCATACAATAAACAGGAACCTATAAAGAGATAGCACGAGAGTATAAATTTAGTTATCTACAAAGGAAACAAAAACCGTCCACTAAAATTGAAAGAGGTTAAGGAAATTGATAGAAATATCCTGGATGATTTGCTATGTGATCTGAGACACTGTTTCCTAATTTTTGATAATTGGTTTTCTCATTTCTGATGAGAACTTGAGATACTAAGGTTCTTCTCCTACTTTCTCATTCTGTGATTTTACTATCTCAACAACAGCCCTTTTATTTTATGTCTTCTTTTAGAGCATTGAGTTAACACGTTTAAGGACTATTCACCATGTACTACTTCCCTAATCAGTGCTTATGCCGGGGCTATGTGGCAAATGAAGTTATCAAGCCAGGCCTAAGGAATCTCAGGTTGGAAAGGAAAAAAGGGTAATAACTCAATGACCACAATACAAAGAAATATATTGAGTTAAAGTGCATCAAAGGGTGATCCTGAGACAGTTATGGAAATAATTATTTAAATCCACCAAAGTCATCAGAAAAGCATCACTGCGAGAACACTTATGAATAGAGAGAATGAAACCTTACTTCATCATAGGAAGTTTCTGAACCTCTCAGAAAGATTTGACTTTCCACACTTTCAAGATTCACTATATCTTGGAGACCCGTGGACCTAATGTGTTGACTGAACCATTCCATGCTAGTTTGCTTACCTAACCTAGGTGCCTTAAAATAGGCACCACAACAGTAGTTATAAATTGATTCTATAATTAGGTAGTCCCTGTAGCTATAGAACATTCAAGACAATGACATGCACAAAACAAATACTCTTTTTATACTTGGTTAATAATATTAACTAAGATGAACGTGGCTAGTATTGCTGCAGTTTCTGAAGTGAATGCTCAACAATTATGATCAATAAAGATTCTGTGATACTCATAGAGAATCATCACTTTCTAAAAATTGTCTCTCTTATGAAAGAAAACATTCTCATGTCATACTCCAAAGTACCAGAAGAAGGCAGAAGATGCACACAGTTGAGACTATCCTGGATTCTGTTATGTAAACTAGCCTTTTAGACAATATCTTACACTTCGCTGAACCTAAATTGAGTGTTACAGTCTTCATTCAGAATTTTTCCTAACAAAATAATAAAAACATATAGTGGGTTTCAGTTTTACTATATGTGATAATTATAAATTCTGATGATTCTTTATTAAGGAATACTATATCGTGAATCTTTAGTTAGAAAATAGTATCAAACATCCAGTAAATGTTTATGTGAATGGTGAATTTTCTAACGGTTTTACAAGCATGAGATATTAGGCAGAATTCTGAGACGTTCCCCAAGATTTCCCACTCCCTGGTGTATGCATCCTACATAATCTCTTGGATTGTAATTCTGATGGATTTTTACCGTGTGATTAGGCTATGTTGACCTTAAGATAGGGAGATTTTCTAGGTAAACTGATCAAATCACATAAGTCTTTTAACAGTAGAAAATTTTCTCTGGTTGGTAACTGAAGGAAGTCAAAGATTTGAAGCGTGAGAAGTAGTTGATGTCCCATTTCTGGCCTAAAGATAAAGCAAGTCATGCATTAAGAAATAAGGTGGCCTTTAGATGCTGAGATTGGCCTCCAGCTGATAGCCAGCAAGCAAATAAGAACCGAAGCACTACAACCACAAGAAACCAAATTCTGCCAACAGCAAGTATAAAAGTAGTAAAATTTTCCTCAGAGATTCTAGACACTAACATAGTTTGGTCTACACTTTGATTTTAGCTTTGTGATACCCAGAACAGAAAACTGACTCATGCCATGCCATACCTTTGACCCAAAAACTGTGAGATAGTAACTGTTTGCAGACTCCAAATTTTTGGTAATTTGTTATATAGCAACAGAAAACTATATAAATAAACTCACTCGATTTTCATAACAAACCATATGAAATAGCAACTATTATCCTTATGTCTATTTTTTCTAGTTTTGTTGAGGTATGATTGACAAAAATTGTATACATTCAAGGTGTACAACATGATGATTTGATACACATGTATTTTGTGAAATTACCACAATCAAATTAATTAACATATCCGTCACCTCACATAGTTACCATTTTGTGTATGTAATGAGAACACTTATGATCTACTCTCTTAGCAATTTCAAGTATACAAGACAGTATTCGAAACTATTCACCACACTATACACTAGATCTCCAGAGGTGATTTCATCTTATAACGGAAAATTTGTACCCTTTGACCAACATGTGCCCATCTCCCCCTCCCCCATGCTCTGGTGACCATCATTCTATGCTCAGCTTCTGTGAGTTTGACTTTTTTAGATTCCACATATAAGTGATACCATACAATATTTGCCTTTCTCTATCTGGCTTATTTCAGTTAGCATAATGTCCTCCAGGTTTGTCCATGTCATCACAGATGGTAGGAATTCCTTCTTTTTTATGGCTAAATAATATTCGTGTGTGTGTGTGTGTGTGTGTGTGTAATTTTCTTTATCCATTAATGATAAATTAGATTGTTTCCATATCTAGAGGTATAATTGCTCAATCATGTGGCAGCTTTAATTTTAATATTTCAAGGGATCCCCATACTGTTTTCCATAATGGCTATAGCAAATTACATTCCTACCAATAGTGTGAGATGATACCTTACTCTGGTTTTGATTTGCATTTTTTTTTTGATGATTAGTGATGTTGACCACTGTTTTATGTACCTATTGGCCATTTGTAGGTCTTCTTTGGAAAAAATGTCTATTTAGGTTTTTTCCTATTTCTAAATTAGATCTTTTCTTTCTTTGCTATTGAGTCATTTGAGTTCCTTATATATTTTGGATATTAGCCCCTTGTCAGATCTCTGGTTTGCAAATTTTTTCTTCCACTCTGTAGGTAGCTTTTTCATTTATTTTCTTGGCTGGGGCAGAGGTTTTTCGTCTGATGTAGTCCTACTTACTTATTTTTACTTTTGTTCCTTGTGTCTTTGGTGTCATACCCAAAGCATCATGGCTACAACCAAAGTCAAGGAGCTTTTTCCCTGTTTTCTTCTAGGAGTTTTATGGTTTCAGGTTTTACGTTTAAGTCTGTAATCCATTTCTAGTTAATTTTTGGTATGGTGAAATATCAATCCAATTTTTAATACTCTCATTTTTAAAACAAGGATCCTGAGATAAAGAAAGGAATGATAACTTGTCTAAATGACACAGGTAGTAAAGGGAAAAGCCAAGACTCAAAACTAGGCAAAATGAATCCTGTGTTATTCACTAAGCTTGTTCACTTCTAAACGGAAATACTAGTAAACTCAGAGGAAAATATTTAAAAGTTATCCGGCAACAAGGCAAAATTTACCATAAGTTGACAGAAAGCCTTCCAGTGTATTTTTAAAACTCATTCCAAAAATAAAGATGTAAAGGATGTAGTAGAAAGTAACTGGCATGTATTAAAAGACACAGACTTGGCATCTGGTGATCCTGCCTTCATCATTTACTGAATCAGCTTAGAGAAGTCAATTAACCAACCTAGCTAAAAATATTCCATTCATAACTGATATCAAGAAATCTACCTTCTAGCCTTATTGTGCTAGTTATAAACAATTTTACACAATGATATATTTAATAAACATCAGTAATATTTTTGCAGAAAATAAAAGACTCATGATAAAATATTAAATGAAAATAGAATTTACATATATACTTACAATTAAAATTGTGTGTGTACAATTATCATACTTATGTATGTATTTTTTAAAAAGTATATAAGCAAAGGAAAAATAAAAGTATATAAGCAATCCCATAGAAGTATTTGGGAAAAATTTAAGGAAATACATTCAAACGTTAACCTCTCAGGGTTTTAGGATTACACATGACTTTTAAAAAATCTCTGTTAGGGTTCATTGAAATTTCTAAACATATTAATTCAATACAAATTTATTAAATGTATGCTATATTCTTTGTTTACATTAGCATTATTAGGGAAAAAAAAGTATTTGTATCCTCTGGGAAGTTTCCTTCTATTCCCTCAATATCCATTCTCAGGTGCCCAGGACTTCTACCCCGTTTTTATCCATCCAATACTAAATGGCAAAGGGTTTCTTATTCACCTCTCCTGCTAGACATTTCCATCATGGACTATATCTTGTCCTATTGTATTTTTAGCACCTGGCACACTGTCAGTCACATAATAGGATTTCAATGAACTCTGAGTTAGTTCTCTTCTTTGTCATTTAAATAATAATGAATGAATCTTGAGAAATAAAGTCAGAGTGTCAGGACCTATTAAATTTTTGGCCATGTTTTAAGAATGGGAGTCTTTTCACTAGCTTTTTTTTTTTTTCTTTGCTATTTCCTGGATCCTAATGCCATATTAAAAAGGCTGGTCAGACTCTGATGGGAGCCTCTTCTAACCTTATAGTAAATATTCATCCCTAAATTAAACACAGACATGCAGATTGTAAATAATTTGTTTAATCTAAAAGTAAAAGTGATATATCCAATTAAAATGAAAAAGGGAAGACTAATTTAGAATGCATTCACTTCTAATGAGTAAGAGAAAAAATCTATGACGTTATGGAGCAGGTGTTGAGAGCAAAAAGGGGAGAGACAGGAAGGGGGTAAATCTATGTATTTAATGAAAGCCTCAGGACTAGAAAACACAAGGCAGAAAGCAGAATCGAAAGCATCTCATAGCTAAATTGACATTACCTCCAGACAGTCTTGGATTCTTGGTGATAAAAGACTGTAGGGGCTGCTGAAGAGGAATCATGCTGTGAAGAGTATATCAATGCATATTTTATAAAGCTCTATCCTGGGAAATTTTCAGATCCCACAAATAGTTAAAGAGGTATCATACTTTTAAGTCATTGCTTTCTGCTTCTGCAATATTTTGACCAGTGGCCATGTCACTACACAAAGATAAGCAGAGGAATGATTTCTAACCATAACAAATTTGAGTGGCCTCAAAGTTTTGCTTGCTATTACTGTTATGGACTGAGTTATGTTCCTCTAAATTTCTTGTTTTGAAGTCCTAAATCCCAATGTGACAATATTGGGAAATAGGGCCTTCAAGGAGGTGATTAAGGTTCAATGTGGTCATAAGAATATGGCTCTATCCAATTGGAATGGTGGCTTTATAAGAAGAGAAAGAGACCTAGAGATCATCATCTCTCCACAAACACACAGAGAGAGAAGGCAGCTGTCTACAAGCCAAAAAGAGAGCTCTCACCAGAAATCTACCCTTCCCACTCCTTGATTTTAGACTTTGAGCCTCTACAACAGGGTGAAAATTAATTTTTGTTACTTAAGCCTGTCAGTCTGTGGTACTCGGTTATGACAGCCTGAGCTGACTAATAACATAGATCTCTGTGGTAGCGAAAACTCAGTTAAGTGAATAAACTGTGTGATCAGCTGTATCTTCCCAGGAAAAATGATTCAATGTGACAGGTCTCTTCTTCTACCTCATTTCCTGGGCTGGAATCAGATAGACATTGCCAGAAACCCCTTACTTGCTCAGGTCAGCATTGAGACTACAAAGTAACTAAGGGGGTTAAGAGTAAAGCCTGCAGGACAAAAGGAAAGAGCCACTCTCTGCCTCGGTGTTTGATGTGTGAATCCTAATCTGTCCATGGAAAAGGAAAGGTCATATCTTCGTAGTTTGGTCTCCTCCAGGAAGGACATAGCTGTGATTTGAAATTTATGAATCATGACCATAGCCTTGAATGCTAAAAACCTAAAAGAGAGGGAGAGAGAGAGACCCAAATGATATTTCAGGACCATGAGTACTCTATATTTGTAGCTAAAATTTGGCAACCAGCCCTAGAATAGACTTCTAGTCAACTGGAAGAGACAACATGGAAGAATTTTTATTTAATAGGCAAGTCAAACAGGGTGACACAGACCTCTTTCCCCCTGAAACCCTCCTGAATTTTTAAGATAGAAATCTAAGATAGGATTAGAGGATGCATCCCTCCAAATAGGAGACTTTAGGCTCATTTTACTGTACCAGTCATATCAGAGAAGACAGGCCATGAGTTTGATCCTCCAAACACAAGTGTGAAAAAGAAGAATCAGGTGGATGATTCTTCACAGTCACCCAGACTATTTACCTTTTCCCACCTCATATTGTGCGCTAAAGGTTTAATGCTTTAGCACAACTTCTTATTTTTGATGTGAGCGTTGGGACTGTAATCTAGATTACAGTACACGTAAGCACTATGCACTTGTATAATAGTAACAATATGATTGAAATGTCTCAGTTCCCCCAAATGCCATACATTGTGCTTTCCATTTTACACATATTATCTTATATAAGCTTTACAGAATCCTAGGGTACTGTAGCTGTCTGCTTTTTTTTAATCTTAATATCCATTCATTCTAAACCTTTTCAATAAATCTCAATCTCCTTCTGGGAACCATCCCTTCTTCATTTTGTTAATTAACTTCCTGTGGATTGACAGAAGAGGTGAAGCATGTGACAAGTCTGAGCCAGTCAGCAGTTCATAAACAATATGAATGACAGGGCTGCCTGGGTGGCTCAGTCAGTTAAGCGACCGACTCTTGATTTTGGCTCCGGTCATGATCTTGCGGTAGTGGGATAGAGCCCTGCAGTAGACTCTGCACTCAGTGCAGAATCTGCTTCTCCCTCTCCCTCTGCTCCTCCCCCACCTATCATTCTCTCTCAAATAAATAAATAAACAAACTAAAAAAATATTTGAATGACAATGGCATTTTCCTTGAAATTTTTAATTTGCATTCCTATTTTCCTCTGTGCCTGAACTGGGATATATCCTTGGGAGTTGCTGGTTTTGGTGTCTTAAGAGATTAAATTGTTACAGATGGAATGAATGAAATAATGAATGAATGAATGAATGAATGAATAGTAAAGTAAAGCTACAAAAAAATAGAGATAGAAATTGGATTCAGGTGATATTGTTTGAATCCTGGATCAAGCCTCGACTTCTGATGATATGTTCAATGATATAAATTTTATTAAAAAGTCTTCTCAGCTGAAGCCAGATTTTCTGGCACTTATAACAGAATCATCAGTATTACATTTCATTTTACACATGAGTCCCTGAATCTTAGAGAAATTAAGTAACTTAACCCAAAGCAATACTGTTACCAAAAAAAAAAGAAAGAAAGAAAATGCTAAGCTTTATACGCAAACATTTGGAGAATTTGAGTGCAAAATTCTCCATGTCTGAGCTGAAGATAATTAACAATCAACAGTTTGGGAAATTCATCAAAATAAACACACTTTGAAGGATGCTGGCCTCATCTCTCTCCTTGCTGTTTTTCACTCAACAAGTACATGTCAAAGCAGGATTCCTGGGTCTGACCAACTCTATAGTCTACACCTACTGTACTTTTTCATGCCGGGGAATCAACAAAGGGTAACATTCTGTCTGTCACCTGATCATTTCTCACTGGAGCCAAGAGAAGAACAGGTGAAACATGGGGAGAGTTCAGAGTGTTTTATGATTAAGATTTATGAGCCTGAAAAACATACTGAGATAGAGTATGTGAGCTGCCTTCAGGAACATGTGACACAGAGCCTCCTTTCTTAAGCTATTAGGAGGCACTGGAGGGGTTTGGGCTATCAGAAGAACCTAGGCCTTGTTTAGAGATGGCTAAAAGGGCATGGCTAATGATATTATTTCGGGTACAAATGTGTATTCCCAAAGTATTTTTTCCCCAAAATATGTTCCTGGCAACACAGTAACAGAGATGCCCTCTGAACATATTCTTGGTTGCAACCAAAGAAAACTGAATCTGGTAAAAGAAGAAAAAAAAAACTATATTGGGAAGATAGTGGTTAGCTCTTCAGTTGATAGTAAGTTAAGCATCCACCTTGGTTAATGGCAAGCTTCTTCGTAGCTGGGAGCACAGTAGCAGTCTGATTAGAGAGAAGCTGCTATCTGCCACCAGACACTAATTACTACTAGCATCAGTGCACTGCTCATAAGATGCTGTCCCCATTCCAGGGGTGAATTCTAAACTGTCCCTCTGCTTTCTTCCATCATTGGTTCCAGATGAAGGTCCCGGAAGGATCTATTGGTCAGGCTTAGATTAATTCCTTAAATTCTAGCTGCTTTGTTTTAAGAGAAGCAAATGTCTGGGTTTTTTGGTTTCTATGGTATGAGGCAGAGCCCTGATCCATGTAAAGACTCACTCCAAATCAAAATCTTTAAACATAAGAATAAGCAACGACGTGGATGGAACTAGAGGGTATTATGCTGAGCAAAATAAGTCAATCAGAGAAAGACATGTATCATATGATCTCACTGATATGAGGAATTCTTAATCTCAGGAAACAAACTGAGGGTTGCTGGAGTGGTGGGGGGTGGGAGGGATGGGAGGGCTGGGTGATGGGCACTGGGGAGGGTATGTGCTATGGTGAGCACTGTGAACTGTGTAAGACTGTTGAATCACAGATCTGTACCTCTGAAGCAAATAATACATTGTATGTTAAAAGAAAAAAGAAGATAGTAGGAAGGGAAAAATGAAAGGGGGGAGTTCAGAGTGGGAGACGAACCATGAGAGACTACGGACTCTGAGAAACAAACTAAGGGTTCTAGAGGGGAGGGGGTGGGGGGATGGGTTAGCCTGGTGATGGGTATTAAAGAGGGCACGTACTGCATGGAACACTGGGTGTTATACGCAAACAATGAATCATGGAAAACTACATCAAAAACTAATGATGTAATGTATGGTGATTAACATAACATAATAAATAAATAAATAAAAATAAAAATAAAGTAAAAAGACAAAAATAACCAAGCAAATAGATAAGCAATGAATACCTGCTTCATTCTGTAAAATGTTTAAAACAAAACAAAACAATGAAAAGAATTGATACTATAACTTCCCTTGCAGATTCACAATTTTCCTTCTGTACTAAAGTCTCTGAGAATTCTTAGAGCAAAATAAATGAACAAAAAGCCTGTTTATAATTCAGCATTCCTCAAACTTATTAGACCATGGTACCTTTTAATGATAGACTGTATTAATGCATTGCATATTTTTTTCTCAGGTTGTAATTTGAGACCTGTTATATTGAGCCTTTTCCAGATCTTTTATCTATGTTCTCCCTTAGCCCTCCATAAATGTACCCTGAAATGCCAACCTAGAGGCAGAAACAAAATAGCCTCATTTTTCCCTTTCAACTAAGATTATATCTAATACCAGTGTCCTTTGGAATTTATTCACAGAATTTAAAGTCTGGATCTGAGTTTACAAAATAAAAGAGACTAATGAAAGGCAAGAAACTTGTAGTCCTAAATTGAGATGCTAAAGGAATTTCAAGGAGGGGACAAGGGATGAAAGTATACTAGCCAAATACGATGAATTAATGACATCCTTTACTAGGATTATGTAGGAGAGACTCTAGCCTACAACCTCATGGGTATTGTTCCTTAACTATATAATAGACATCTCGAGTCTAGGCTCAATCACACATTTTCCTCTTCCCTGGGATATTCTTCCTTCTGTCTAGCTGATTTCTTTTCATCTTTCAGGTTATCAATTTGAATAGACCTTCTTCTTGAAAGCCTTTCTTTGACTTCCCTTGCAAGCCCTTTCTCCACTGACTAAATCAGGGGTCACTGTTATATGCTTCCATGGCACCTTGTAAATTCTTTCCCACTTAAGAAATATCTCAGCTTAAGTAATTGCTCATTTAATTATGTCTCTACATGATGAGTTACAAAAGAAAGAAAGCAATGGACCTATTTTCTTCCTTTTTCAGGACATCTCTAAGAATTTCATCCACCAAATAATCAGGTAGGTGATATTTATTTCCTACCATGTAAAGGGAGGTCTGTTAGCTTCCTAAGGTTGCTGTAATAATGCACCACAAACTTGGTGACTTAAATTGACAGAAATTTATTCTGTAACAGTTTTGGGAGTTAGAAGTTTGAAATGAAGGTGTTGGTAGAGGGCCATGCAAAGCCACTAGGGAAGGAAACTTCTTTGCCTCTTCCAGCTTCTGGTAGACCCAGATGTTCCTTGACTTGCAGCTGCAGCACTTCAATCTTTCCCTCAATAGTCACATAGCATTCTCCTTGTATGTCTATGTCTCTGCTTTCCCTTCCTATGTGAACACCAGTTATATTGGATTAGGGCCCACCCTAACGACCTTGTCATAACTGGATTATATCTTCAAAGGCCCTGTTTCCAAAAAAAAAGGTCCTATTCACAGGATTTCAACGTATATTTGTAGGAACATAATTCAACCTGTAACAGTAGAGTTCATGTTCACCTGATGTATCCATAGCTTCCTCCTAAAACTGTTAAGGCATAGCATTTAGTAAGTGGGTGCTTTCTCTCACTGTAGATAGACAGGAGTGTGTGTGTGTGTGAGTGTGTGTGTGTGTGTGTGTGTGTGTGTGTGTAACAAATAGTTTAAATATGAGAGAAGAATTTATATATTTCTCAGTTGCTATGCTATTTTCCAGGAGGGGAATGGCTGGTAGGAATGAAAAGACAGGTCTACTGTAAATCCCTACTCTTAAAGAAAGGTTATGAGAGATAAATTGTTTTTCTTAGAACTCCAAAGACATGGGAATGCAGACTAAAGTTGGGTTTAACTTTAACTTGATATAATAATCTGTTTGGTCAAATGAATCCACAAAAAGAGAGAGGAACAAAAACATTCTTTCATTGTATCAGGAACAAGAACATGCAATCACATCTTTTTCCTTCTTTCTCTTCCTTCACCCTCTTCCACTCTTTCTTCTCCTTGTCTTTTTCCCAGTTTCCCTATAAGCCCAACTAAAATTGAAAATATTTTCTCTACCTACCTGTCTCTTTTTTTTGCAGGAAATCACTACCTCTCATTTTCTCCTGTCTTAATCAGTGGTTTACAATCCTGGCTAAGCATTAGAATCATCTGGAAGCAGTTTAAAAATACAAATGCAATGGCTATACCTCTGGGGTTTCTGTTTCAGCATCTGTGATTCTATTGCAGGATTGAGGTGAGATCCATTGGCTCTCTAATGCTTCAAGATGGTAGCTCCAGCATTAATACCTTCAACTGTAGAATTCTGAAGGCTAAATAATTTGTTTCATAATCATACCTTGAGCATTTAGTAGTTTTGTTACCTTCAAGTTTGGGTTAAACCTTCCTTCCTATAAAACAGATTAGCCCTGTATTATATGACCTGAGGAATTTAAATCACTTCCAGCCTACTATCTCCCCACCCTCGAGATTTCTACCTTTATCCCACCTAATAGACTGAGCCCCTTGAGGAGGGCACTGCTTCTTTTATCTCTGTGTCACAATTATCTACCACAGGATTGGGCACACAGTGTACCCTTATTGCATTTAGTTAAATGATGAATTGTTTCTACAGTTTGAGTTTCTACAGTTTGAGCAAATTTCTCCTACTCTCAACATCTCAGATTGGCCTCAGCCCTAAACCAATCTAATCAGGCTACAACTCCCATGCCAACATTAAAAATAAATTATCTTCCTTTGATCTCAGTTGCTTATAGAAAGACTATGAGGTAACAGTTCTTTTCTTCTTTCGGATAAAAAATGTGATACTAATGCCCAGGAGGGATCCAAGGTTCTATTTTTATACCTTCTCTGAATTATCAATTTACTGCTAGGCTTTGTTTTGAATTTCAGAGCTCTGACAGAGTGGGCTCTGACAGAATAGACTCTGTCTTTCAGAACTATTAGGCAAGATCATTTAAAAAGTAGCCTTATTAAAATAAACACATTTCAAATCAAAACAACCTTGGTGCTTCTAGAGATATTTCCTAGAAAGTAGTGTGAAAAACAAGTCAGCTGCTTAAGAACCATTTTATGACTTATAATTAGAAGTAGTTTTCTTTCCATGTTATTGTGACCTTTTTAGTAGAGAGGTGGGGCTTATTTAAATAATTCCTCATATTTTCCAGGTGCCATGGAGTTTGTACTTTTGCTTCATGAGCTGATGCCTTTAGTGCCCTTCAGGATACTTTCTCAGGTAATCTTCAGTTGCTCCAGACCCTATATTGCAGAGCTGTTTACTTGACTTTGAATTTTCATAAATTTGCATTTAAATAAAAGAAACCTTCAAAACATTCTTACCGAATTTATAGTATAGAAATAAAGGCCATAGGCCTGGAAAAGGCATAGATTTGGGGATCAAAGGACCTGAGTCCCTGTACCACGTTAATTACATGACCTCTGAAAGATTATTTCACATCTTTGAATCTCCTCTCCCTTATTTGCAAGGTGCAAAATTTGAACACATAGCTAATATACACTTTTGAGGGCAAGAGAGAATGAGATATAAAACCTTTGACACATAGCAGTAAGTGTTCAATAAAATAGGGCTTCTTCTGCTTTCCATGACTGTCCTTTCTTCACAAACGTAAAATAGCCATCATAACAATCTCTTCCCTTTCAAATTATTAGCTTTATTAACTAATCTTTGTCCTCAACTGTATCTATATTATGGCTGTAACTGCTGTAAAAATGTAACAGACAATGTAAATGGAACAAAGATACAGATAAATGAGAAGAAGTCAAATTTCAATTCACAAATATAGTCTGGAAAATGTCATTTATTCATTAATATTTTTGGTGTATCTCCTATATGTCAGAGACTATGTTTATTATTAACTCTTAACTCCTCTTCTTCAAATACTGGCAATATATTAGGGAGGCTTGGCATCACAAGAAGTTCCAATTTGAACTTGGTGTTGATATATACCGTGAGAAAAGCATAGAAAAAGACTCTGGGCATTCAAAAGGGGAGACATTTCCTTCCATTTGGGAGAACAGCAAAGGTTTCTGGAAGCAAGGATTGTATTATTACTTGAATGGAAGGTGGTGTTTGGAAATGGAGAAACTAGAAAGGAAAACATCATCAGTAGAGATGGTACCCTGAGCAAAAGCAATGAGAAATCAATGGGTGCATTTGGAGAAGAATTCAGTGTTGTTGAATCAAGTGGTTCACTTGAAGAGAGAAGTGAGAAAAGGATTAGTTTCATGAGTGTTTTGCAACTTGAAAGTACTAGGATTATGCAATATAGCAATCCTAGTAGGTATTTGAATTGGCCTTAAATAATTCAAAGCTGGGAATGTGTCTTCTTGTGTTGGAAAGCAATAAATTCTGACATAGAGAGGACTCCTTTTTGACTGCAGTCTGACTGATTAAAACCTGGATTGAGCATATATATTGAGCTACATCAACAGATGCCCCAAATAACTGGACTGAGAGCACCATGATCCAGGTCAAAACCACACTTTGAACCTTTCCAAAGCCAATAAGTGATGAAATGAAAAAATCAGTTTCTTACCAAATCAGTTATATAATTAGTTATTGGAAAGCAAATTGTCAAAAACATACTTTTGTCTTGATGTATCTGCTTAAAAAACTTCACTCAACATTTGAGGCCCACCTAAAATGCCATTTCTCTCATTAAAACTTTTTTGCCTGTTAATGTTGCCCCAAGGTATTATCCTTGTTCTCTTCTCTTTACAGTCACTCTTTTGGTAATTTTATTAGCCACATGGGCTTTAAATACCATCCCTTTTTGACAATGACTCCTAAATATATATCTCTGTTCCAGATTTATATATTAAACTGTTGATGAGTTCCTCCAACTCATTCGACATCACTACTTGAATGACTAGCAGACATCACAACTTAAGATGTCCAAAACTGAACAGCTGATCTTCCTCCTCAAGGTGCTAAACCGTCAGCCTTCCCCATCTCAGTTAATGTCAATTCCATTATTTCAATTTCCTTGGCCAAAAAACATGGAGCAATCCTTGACTCTTCTCTTTCTCTCATAGCATCCATCCATTCAACTGACTAGAGAACTCTTATCTCCATCTTAAAAAATCCGAAATACTTCTAAATCTCATCACCTTCTAGTTCAAATCACCATCATTTTCTTCAATTATTGCAAATCGGCTTCGAATAGATCTTTTTGCTTCTATACTTGCCCTCTCCCAGCTGAACTTGGTGTTGATATATACCATGAGAAAAGCATAGAAAAAGACTCTGGGCATTCAAAAGGGGAGACATTCCTTCCATTTGGGAGAACAGCAAAGGTTTCTGGAAGCAAGGATTGTATTATCACTTGAATGGAAGGTGGTATTTGGAAATGGGATAAATGAGATATCATTTATCTGCTGAATGTCAGCAGACCAACTAAAATAAAAATGAAAACGTATCACTTTTCTGCTAAAATCCTTGCATTATATCACCATTTCACTCACAGGAAGAGCCACACAATGATCTGTAAGGTCTTTGATCTACCATGCTCTATTCATACTTCATTACCTCTCTGACCCCAGCTCCTACTAATCTCTTAAATCATGCAGAGCTACACTAACATCCCTCCCAACAGAATTCATTCTTATCACAGAGCTTATCTACTGGTTCCTCCCTCTGCTTGGAATGAGATAGCCTCATGCTTTAGTCCTTCAACTATTTCATGTCTTTCTCCTGTTACCTTCTCAGTAAGACCTATTGTAATTTCCTTATTTGAAATTGCAACTACACCTCCAGCATTCCCAAACCTTCTTACTTCATGCATGTCTCCTTCTTACTTATTCACAATGGTTATTATTTATTTATTTATTTATTTATTTATTTATTTAATTTATAAAGATTTATTTATTGGGTGCCTTATTGGCTCAGTTGATTAAGCATCTGTCTTTGGCCCAGGTCATGATCCCAGGACCCTAGGATTGAGTCTCACGTCTGACTCCCTGCTACGCAGGGAGTCTACTTCTCCCTTTGCTCTTCTCCCCCACTCATTCTCTCAATCTCTCTCTCTCTCTCTCTTGCTCTCACTCTCTCTCTCTCAAATAAATAAAATCCTTAAAAAAACAAAATATTTATTTATTTATTTATTTATTTATTTACTAGAGAGAGAGAGAAAAAGAGAAGGGTCAGAGGGAGAGAGAGAATCCTGAAGCAGACTCCCCACTGACCACAGAGCCTGACATGGGGCTTGATCCCGGAATCCTGAGATCATGACCTGAGTTGAAATCAAGAGTGGGCTGCTTAATCGACTGAGCCACCCAGGCACCCCTATTATTTATTTCCTATGTTCCTATGTTGGAACATAAGTTCTTTGTGGGGTATGCACATTTCCTGTTAGGACAATTTATGTTTTTTAAGTGCCCAGAATCATGTCTGACACATGATAGATGCTCGAATGATACTAAATGAAATTGATTAAAAGATCTTTCTCCCTCCCTTTCTACTCACCTTTCATTTTACTTTGTGCTTAATACCTGTAGTTTCTTGTAGAATTCATTACATGTGGAGGTGCTCAGTAAATGTGTCATGAATTTAAGTGTGCTCCACATTTCAGTGGATTCTTTTAGAGACATAGAGCTTGCACATTATTAAGAAAGAAAGCAAAACAGAGCACTATTTGTTTTTATCTATTGATAGCAGTGGAAAAAAATCTTATCTTTAAAAAAAAAATGTTTATTGGGCGCCTGGGTGGCTCAGTTGGTTAAGCAACTGCCTTCGGCTCAGGTCATGATCCTGGAGTCCTGGGATCGAGTCCCACATCGGGCTCCCTGCTCAGCAGCGAGTCTGCCTCTCCCTCTGACCCTCTTCCCTCTCGTGCTGTCTCTCATTCTCTCTCTCTCAAATAAATAAATAAAATCTTTAAAAAAAAATGTTTATTTTGTTAGCAGCAAAATCTGGAACCTGAATTCCCTAGATTAGTGGCTTTTAAACCACTAAATTTTTTCACATCTTCCTTGTAGTCCTAGGATGTGCAACAAGGGTTACTGAAAGCGTAAGAGAAAAGTAGTCACAAGGCACTTTCACCCCACCCATTAAGGGTCCTCTCTGAACCTTCCTGAGTTTTTTCTTACCTAGGCCAGCTCTGCTATTTCTGCTTTTCATATTGAGCTTTTGAGTAAGATTTTGTTGGAATAAAGGATTCCACTGCAAAAGGAGATTTTGAAAACAATTAAATTAGGTCATTTTCTTAACTCTCTACTTATTTTGATCTGAATAGACATCATTTCTCCTTTCAGTCCTTGCCAACTCTGAAGCTAAATGGAATCACACTGAATATCAAAAATACAAGATTTAAAAAATTCTTTCCCAAACTGACACTATTTTTTAAAAGTGGGGCAAATGATTTTTTTCTTACTTTGTTTCTAACTACAGTTTTATTTTATTTATTTTATTTATTTTCCCATTCTATCTTCCCCTTGGTAGACTAAAAGCCTGAATGATACTTGCTACAAGAGTGTCCGGGAAAATTCATGTTTGCAGTTAAATAAAACCGATAAAGAAGGAAGAAAGAAAAATCAAAATGACAGAACTTATCATGTCATAACATGTCATACTGTCAGAATCTTTAATCTGATGTCTGGGGGGAAAAAAAAAAGCCCCCACCTACAGATGTGCTACAACTAGCAATTTTGAGTCATCCAGGTATATTTAACATCTACTCATATTTTATTACCTTGCTTGGTGCTTTTCTTTTTCATTTATTTTAAAATTTTTCCTAGTTTGGTTTGTAATTGTAGTCAACAAAAGTGTATTAATACGTATCATGTTCTTTCTTATTTGTCTGATCCTTATTTTCTAGGAAAAATAAATTTGAAATTTTCCAAATTCGTTTCTGCCCCTCCTCTTTCCTCTGCTTGGGGGCATCCTTAAGTGGGTACTTAGTATCTTTGTGTAGTTTTATCCTGTAAGCAAATAACTGTTTAATTTTCAACCACCAGTAAAAAATGCAGATTTTTTTTAGCCAAATATAATAAATATTTTAGAATCTTTCAATCACCTGTCTTTATATTAGAATTATATTGAGAGCTTTTTAAGTACTGATGTTTTTGGCCCCGGTAAAGACCATTTAAATCAGAATCTTTTGGAGTGAGGCCCAGGCATTTATATTTTTTAACAGTGCTGAGGATCATTCTAATGTGCGGTTAGAATTGAAAAACAGTTCTCTAGGAGGCCTAGGTTACTGAAAACTAGACTAGACATTTATTTGGTTTCCAATGCATAATACTTGAAGAAAAAATTAAAATGCAATAAGAACTGAATTTACTATTGCCTTACTAGCTCAATATGACCTAGAGTGACTTAAAGTGGAACCAGAAGTGGATTTGCTGTGAACTTGATGAAATTTAAGCTTCAATGCTCACTTGCTCTTGCCCCTATGAGGGCTGGGAGTTGCCAAGAGTTGGACAGTGTTCAGGTAGGAAAAGCCAGGTAGCAACCAGAAAGCATCTCTAAGAATTACTTGTAAATTGCCTAAAGAGAGCTCCAAAAAAGGGGCCTGACTCATTTAGTCTACAGTAATTTATTGTAATATCTTATTCTACATGAATATTCATTTTCAAATCTAATTTTATATTTGTAATGTTTGCATTCCTTTTTTAAAAGAAAGACTCACAAATTTTATGTGCTTGAGGCCTCGAAAATCCTAGATCTGTCCCTAAATGTGACATGTTTAAAGAAAGCAAAAGAGATCATTGGTCATATTCCTAACTAGAAACTTAAATGTTAGAAATTCATGCTAAATAAAAGTTCTCTTTCAGTTCTTTTGAGTAACTTTCATATATATTTTTAAATTCCATTCTGAATGGCCCAAGAATTTCCATTTGATGAGATTCCCATTTGATATTCACAATTGCTTTTTCCTCCTGATTTCAACCACAAGACTTTGAGATTATTATCATTAACATCGTCACAGATATTTTATAGATAATATTTAACATATATTAACTCATTTAATACTTATATCTGTAAGTTAGGTATTTTTACTCCCACTTTTAGAGAGGATGAAAACTGAGAGAAAAATTTCTCTGGATCAATATCCAGAATTCAAACCCAGAACTATCAGATACAGAAGTTATCTTTCTTTCTATCATTAAACTCTCCTTTTATTTCAGCAAGACCTGTGTTTCTATATTGACCTGAAATGTAAGCATTACCCTGAGATTTTCACTTTCAAGTTCTAGATTTCTGATGGTATTCCAAGATCACAACTGCAAGCAAGTATTGTTTTCTTTTGTTTTCATATACCAATTCTAACTGACAGTGACTAGCTGAAGTCCCTATGTTAGGAAGGATTCTAAGGGGTGAGTCTAGGATCAGCGGAGGATTATGGTAAGAAATTAATGTCTGTCTTTTACACATGAAGGACTGGCACACATACCAACATTACATAATATTTTCTAAGCTGCTGATTTTAGCCACCTCCCCACTGATTTTCCCTCATTTACATTTTAGCCAATAGTCAGTTAGCCTTACCAACAATTTCCAGTCCTGAATGCTTCTCTCCAGACCACTCAACCAATATCAATGATAGGATGTTCAGTAAATATTGTTCTACTCAGGTCTCAGTATCATTAGAGAAGGTTAAAAATCATTAGGTCCCTTTATTTCCCTTAATTTTCAACTGGACGACATATACTGATTTTTGGGCGGACATGAACGAGCTGTGAAAATTAACTTTAATGTAATAAAGCATCTGTTTATACATTGTGTTGTTTGAGTAGTGCTACCATTCAGTGTCAACGTGCTAAACTGATGCTATATTTTTCAGAATCTTCTACTGTGTGTGATCCAAGTTTACTGCTGGTACAAGAGTGAAATTTATGTGAGATTTGAAAAGCGGAGCCAGTTGGTGGCCATTATTCCCTGAAGGCTTTCATGGTTAGATACAGTGGGAGACAGGTTATGCAGATGCCTGCACATTTGAGTTTTTCCTTGCTCAGTAAGAGAAGTATATGAAGTGCTAGTGAATTCCAGTTTATTTTCTTCCTTTCCTGTCCTGTGTCCAGCTCTTCTTCCCAACCACTGGCTCCACTAACCAACAGCAACAAGACTGGGAGGAAACTGCCTTCCCCTGACTTCATCATTTCCCTTTGTAGTTTTACACCAGGAGCTAAGGCTTGCCTGAATCCCACATTTCCCTGCAAGCCCCACCCTGCCTTCCAGTGCCCTTGCATCAAAGGAGAACATTAGTGACTTCCCTCCAATCCCCCAACTCCCCTCGGAAGCCTATGTTCCCCCAATTCCCCCCAAATTATATAAACTTTAGTTTCTGGAAGATGATGTCCTTCATTTCAATCCATTTTCCTGATTTACTCTAACTGCTACAGAGAAAATAAGTGGCTCTTATTCATTGTACTGAATTTTATCATAACCTATCTCACATTTTTTGTGTATTAACAGAGGTGTATAAATATATTATAATAGTTACATCATTTTATCCCAGATATTTGTCTGTATATCTGGGTGTCTGCTCTTGCAACTTCAGTAAGAATTATGAGAATTATGGAGCACTTCATGAATATTTGCAAAATAATTTTTAGAGAAGTCTTTTTTTTTAAGGAAACTCTTAAAGGAAGTGTCACAATCATTTTATATAATCTCTCAATTCTTGATATTTCATATAGAATGAGAGGGAACTTGAAATGAAGCTAAGAAATAAAACTGAGTGGATTCTTTTCGTTCAGCTACTAGTTTCAGCATCCTTTATGGTTTAGTGCTTATTTCCCATTGAACACACTCAGAGTAGTTCCTCACTTTCTATTTGTGACCATGTGTGGTTAAGCAATAAAAAGTAGCTATCAACATTAGCAACATGATCATTTTTCTTAATATTTAAAAATCCAGCCTCTCAGAAAGGAGATCATGGTCAGGGAGAATAGGTGGGAGCCCAGTGTTAAACCTCAATTTTTTTTTAAGGTTAAACTTTGTTTTCTTTATTGAAATAGAGTTAACATAGTGTTATATTAGTTTCAGGTGTACAATATGATTCAAAAATTCTATGCATTACTCAGTGCTCATCTAGGTAAGTATGCTCTTAATCCCCTTTACCTAGTTCACCCAACCCCCCCTACAACCTGGTAACCACCAGTTTGTTCTCTGATTTAAGAAGGTGTTTTTTTTTTTTTGCCTCTTTCTTTTCTTTCTTTCTCTCTCTTTCTTCTTTTTCTTTTCTTTTTCTTTCTTAAATTCCACATATGAGTGAAATCAGACAGTGTCTGTCTTTCTCTGACTGACTTATTTCCATTTGGCATTATACTCTCTAGTATAATCATCCATGTTGTTGCAAATGGCAAGATCACATTCTTTTCCATGGCTGAGTAATAGTCCATTATATATTTTATATATATATATATGATTTATATACATATTATATATACTAGTATATAATAGCATTTCTATATGTTCCATTATATATACACCATATGTTTTTTATTCATTCATCTCTCAGTGGATATGGTTGTTTCCATATCTTGGCTATTGTAAATAATGCTGCAGTAAACATAGGGGTACATATATCTTTTTGTATTAGTGTTCTTGTTTTCTTTAGTTGGATACCCAGTAGTGGAAATACTAGACCACATGGTATTTCTGTTTTTAATTTTTTGTGGAAACTTCATATTGTTTTCCACAGTGGCAGTACTAATTTGCATTCCCACCAACAGTACACCTCAATTTTTTATTTTTTAAAGATTTATTTATTTTTTTTAGCAGGAGGGGGAGGTCAGAGGGAGAAGGAGAAAGAGTCTCAAACAGCCTCCATGCTGAGCATGGAGCCTGAAGTGAGGCTCGATCTCATACACTGAGATCACAACCTGAGCGAACCAAGAGTCGGAGAGTTAACTGACTGCACTACCCAGGTGCCCCTACACCTCAATTAAAAAAAATATATGTGTGTGTGTGTGTGTGTGTGTACGTGTGTATGTGTGTGTATACATACATATATATGTGTGTGTGTGTATATGTGTGTATACATACATATATGTGTGTATGTGTGTGCATATGTGTATATATGTGTATATGTGTATATATATAATACATATATATATATATATATTATATATATATGTAGCTATAGCCTGCATTTGACATCGCTGAAAAGCACCAAAGGAAACCTAACAAGTTTTACCTGAAGGGACCTTTTCAAGATTCAGTGGGAAAGGAAATACATTGGAAGATAAGTGCTGGATGCTTGCCAAGAGTTTCTACCTGCAACACAGGTAAACCCAGAACATTCCAGCCGCCAGTCAGCTAGAGCCCAGCAGGAATACAAAAGGCAAACTAGGCTTTTGTTTCCTGGGGGTGAATAGCCAGAGCACATCAGTAATTAATTTTGTTTTTTCAAAAGTGAAATCTGTGTGAAGGGACCAATGGTATAGGACCCCCTTTGTACTTTCCAGGGTGCGATATATCAGCCTAAGTATTTGACCCCAGGCATGGTAGAAAAAAATATTTTTAATTTGCAGATATTTTATCATGAGATTTAGCATCCTTTTACATGTTTAAGGGATACTTATAGTCTTTCTATGAGCTCTCTTTTTATACCCCTTGCCCATTTTTATTTTGGTGTTATTGAGATTCTTCTCAACTTCTAGGAGAGTATCTTTATACTTGTGTTATGAGTTGCAAATATTTTTCCAATCTGTTGATTGTTTTTTACCTTTGCCATATATATTTTATTGTGTGTATATAGATAGATAGATAGATAGATAGATAGATAGATAGATAAATTTGGAAACATTTTTGCTCCTGAAATAATCAAATCTACCAAAAATTTCTTTTTTGAGTAAGAAAGGGCATCCTCACTCTAAAGTTATAGGAAAATCTTCCCATATATTCTTCTAAAGTTGTATGACATATTTTTCATGTTTAAATACTTGTTCAGTATGGAATTTATACTGATATGTAGTATGAAGATTTTATTTATGTATTTTCGGTGTGGGGGAGAAGGAGAGGGAGAAAGAGTCTTAAAGCAGACTCCACGCGGCACTGAGCACAGAGCTGACACCGGCCTTGACCCCACGACCCCGAGATCACGACCTGAGCCAAAACCAACAGTCAGATGCTTAACTCACTGCACCACCTAGGTGCCCCTCTGCTGTGTAATATGAAGCATGGCTCCAGCTCTATCTTTTGTAGGCTGACTCCCCTATAACCCAGTTATTCCATAGGCTTTCTATACTGTCCAATTGATCTGCCCAAACAGCAGTACTATATTTTAGTAATTAAAGCATTACTATATACTAAAGAATAGTTCTACTTCACTAGCCCTCCTCCCTCTCCCACATCATCACTTTGTTAATACTTCTTGTTTGATTTTACACATAAACTTTAGAATCCTTAGGCTACAAAGTGTTATTTTATCAGTGTAGCATTAAAGTTATTAAAGTCTCCAAGTTTCTCCCATTTAGGTTTTCACCTTTAAAAAACTTATTTCCAAGTATTTTATCTTTATCAATAACAGTTTATTTTCTTTATGTCTATTAACTATTTTTTTGTTTCTACATTAAAAAGCTACTGACTTCTGTGTATTACTTTTTCTTGTACCTTACATCTTTGTTGAATTATCATTTACAGTATTTTTTCTTGATTCTTTTAGGTTTTCTAGGTATATAATCAGCTTGTCTGCAAGTAGTGATCACCTTGCCTTTTTTCCAGTTTTTATGTCTTTAGCTTATTTATTTTATCAAATATTTATTGGTTAAAACCCTAATACAAATAGTATGGGTGGTGGTGGGCATTTTTACCTTATTTCTAATTTTAGTGTGTCCCTATCCAGCATGATATCGAGATATACATAGTTTATCACACTGAGGAAGGGTCAATTAATTCCCCCTTCTTATTGAGACTTTTAAAATCAAGAATGGGTGGAATTTTTAAAAAATGACTTTTTCAGCATGTAAACATATGATCATACAATTCATTTCATCACATTAATTTATATATTATTTTAATATATTCCCTAATGTTGACCCAATATTGTATTCCTGTAACAAAACACACTTGGTCATGATGTATCAGATTTTTAATGGGCTAATGAATTCTATTTGCTAAAATGTTATTTGTGATTTTTTTCTTTAATATTTATAGTGAGATAAAATCCATAATTTTCTTTTGTGTGTATCCTTTGTCACCGTTTGGTAGTAAAGTAATGCAAACTTTAAAAAGAATTTTTAAATTGCCTTTTCTGTGTTGAGGACTATGCTCCAATCTGGTTATTATGGAAGAGACAACATCACTGAAATAATGTGATCTTTGGGGCGCCTGGGTGGCTCAGTCAGTTAAGTGTCTGCCTTCAGCTGAGGTCATGATCCCAGAGTCCTGGGGTCCCATGATCAAGCCCCACATTG
>NW_027397083.1:19362511-19433045 GCF_003265705.2 Callorhinus ursinus | reverse complement strand
TAAATAAATAAAATCTTTAAAAAAAATTATGTGATCTTCAAGCATGGGAAAGAATTCCTCCTTGAAACCATAAGGGACTGTTTCTTTTGGGGGGAGGGGAATATTTCTTATACGACTTTTGCCATTTTTTCCCTAGGAAAATAAGTCTGGAAACACATTGCTTTCTCATTCTAAGAGTTTTTTTAGGAGGTGGGGGGGGTGCAGAAAGGGGGTAATTAAGCAAGTGACAATGAAGCACTGGAGAAATAATTATTAATTTACTCATTGAGGAAGAAGGGAGACTTTTTTAGGTGATTATAAAGTGCTATTCCTTACATTTAATTCTCACCAAAACTCAGATAAATATTACTATCTCCATTTTACAAGTGAACAAAATGAAGTTCTAAGAAAGTGATGTAACTTTCTCAAGAAAATAAGCAGGCGAGCATGATTCAAACTCTTGCCTCTTGTGACCACAAAGCCCAAATATTGTAGATTGCACTATTTTTTCTCTCTTCTGCTTTCATAGATGTGATACCTAATGTTAAATCAGGAGATATAACTATCATTTAGTTATTAAAATGTTTAAAATCAAATAATCAACAGCTTACATAAAAACTCAGGTTGTTGTCATATCTGCATGCAATCAGCTCATCAAACAAGAAAAGGATGTTGAGACCCCCAAGGCATTGAGAGGTCTGACTTGGGAGTGAGAAAAATGGAGCTAGCTTTTGCTGGTAGTACTGGAACATACTGGACAGATTGGTCCCATACTGAGTGGCTTATCAGTATAATCATCCTGTCATCTCTTTTCTAGTGTCATATAGGGCCAATACCTAAAGAACTGGTTAACTTAAAGGAAAAAAAAATGTTTATAACAAATGCAACCTATAACTATGTTTACTTTCTTAAATATGTCAGACTCTTTTTGTGAAAAGAACTGTCGAACTGCTTTATCAATATCTTAGTACTGAAGCTCATATGGGAATGGTGAAATAGTAATCAAAAGTGTGAGACCTTCCCCCAGTCTCATCTTATTTCCCCCCCATAACATTTGTATTTCAATGATTCTTCATTTGAAACCCTACTGTTCTAATTATATAATTATCAGCCTGAAAACTTTTTCTTGTAAACCTCTACTATCTCAAAATTTTGTGCTATAAACTATATGAAATTCAGGTTAATCTATAAGCCCTCAACAGTGTTACCGAATTATAGAAATTCTCAATAGCAACCGAAGTGAAAAGGATATAAAAATAAGTGAACTTAGCACAATCACATAGCACACTTGACTTTCCTCCTTATTCTATGGCTGTCAAATATCTTAGACTCAACAATAATTCTGCTCCAATAATTTCATAGAACATGCAGTCTTCCAAGACTTTGGAGGAAAGTAAATCAATAGCAATGATTTAGAGAACTAATTGCTATTGTCTCTTGGATGTCAGAGAAAAGTAAAGCAAAATCAAATTAGCTTGCTGATTTTTAATTAAATCCATATGCGTACTCTGAATTACCTGAATATGATAAATAACAGCTTTGTATCAACACACACACACACACACACACACACACAGATACCTGCCCCTATTCTTTTCAAAGGATTATATAATGGCATATTGTGACTGTTTCCCATATCATTAATAAAAGTTGGATTTTTAGACCAAAGGAAGACCAGAAGTAAAACTGTCAAATAATATTTTAAAATCAAGTTAAAACTATGACTCTCATATAAATACAAAATGAACACATACTAAAAATGTTTGAAGACGCCACTATACACCTACAAGAAAGGAGAAAAAAGGCATAGAAAGACAAATAACTGACAATATTAATTGTTGTTAAGAGTGTCAAGCAACAGGAACTTGCATCCATTGTGGTTAGGAATGGAAATGATATGGCCACTACAGAAGACAGTTTGGTGGTTTCTTACAAAACTAATATTGTTTTCCCATACCTTCTAGCAATTGTCCTCCTAGGTGTTTACCCAACTCGTTTCAAAATTTGTGTCTACACAAGAGCCTGTATGGGAATGTTTACAGTAATTTTATTAATCCCCAAGGATCAGAGGCACTCAAGATCTTCTTCAATAGGTGAATGAATAAACTGTGACACAGCCACACAATGGAATACTATTCATCAATAAAAAGAATGAGATATCAAGCCATACTAGTCATGTACCTTAAATGCATATTACTAACTGAAATAAGCCAGTGTGTAAAGGCTACATACTGATCCATTTATATGACATTTTGGAAAAAGCAAAACCATACAACTTATACACGGAGCAGTAGTTGCCAAGAGTTCAAATCTGTGTATGTGTCTGGGGTGGGGTGGGGGGTGGGTGCTAGGGTTAATAATATTAGAAGCACATGGGATTTTTTTAGGATAGTGAAACTATTCTGTATGATAGCATAACAGTGGGTATATAACATTATGCATTTGCCAACATCCATAAAACTTAACACAAAGAGTAAACTCTAATGTATACCACTTAAATAAAACAACTGTTTAGAAGACTGAAGGATCCCAGGATGGATAGTAGACTATAGCAAAAAGGGGGAAAAAAGTCTAATTGGATCATAAATGTATGAAACAGCCTCACTGATACGAATGGGGGTTAAAAAGTGCTAACCTAAATAAGTTTGAAAATGAGTGGAGTCTGAAGTATTAAATGCCAAAGCAACAGTACATACACTACCCTTTAGGTGAGAAAATTGTTTCCCATGGAGATATGGGTTAACAATTGTGAAATCTCTACTCCTGTATTCTAGAGTCGAACAATAAAGTAAATAGATGGGAGCAAGTTTTCACCACAGTGGAGTGGGGTCTAAGAAGGTTTTTATGGAAGCAATTTTTGAAGAACATGTAGAAGAATCTTAAAGAGCATACAGAATCCCAGCAACCAGAAAAAAGAAGAAAGCACATTTCAGTGACAGGAAACAGTTTTAGTCAGTTGTCCTCAAACTTTTAGCTCTCAAAAATCGGAGGGGGAGATGAACCATGAGAGACGATGGACTCTGAAAAACAAACTGAGGGTTCTAGAAGGGAGGGGGGTGGGGGGATGGGTTGGCCTGGTGATGGGTATTAAAGAGGGCACGTACTGCATGGAGCACTGGGTGTTAGATGCAAACAATGAATCATGGAACACTGCATCAAAAACTAATGATGTAATATATGGTGATTAACATAATAATAATAATAATTAAAAAAAACCCTTTACATTTAGAAAAGTTATCTAGCACCAAAAAGGACTTTAAAAAAATGTGCATGGAAAAAAATAAATTAAAAAAGTGTGCATGTATCTATTAGTATTCTCACATTATGAATTAAAACTGCCAAAAAGGGGCACCTGGGTGGTTCAGTCAGTGTAGTGTCCAACTCTTGGTTTCAGCTCAGATCATGATCTCACAGGTCCTGAGGTAGAGCTTTAGCCTGGCTCCATGCTCAGCAGGGGAGTCTGCTTGAGGGTTCTCTCCCTCTGCCCCTCCCCTGACTTGCATAGGCAAATAAATAAATCTTAAATAAATAAATAAATAAATCTTAAAAAAAAAAACAGCTAAAAATTTAAAATATACATTTACTAATTTATTTTATTTATTTATTTATTTTTTATTTCACAGAGAGACACACAGCGAGAGAGGGAGCACAAGTAGGGGGAGTGGGAGAGGGAGAAGCAGGCTTCCCGCGGAGCAGGCAGCCCGATGTGGGGCTCGATCCCAGGACCCTGGGATCATGACCTGAGCAGAAGGCAGATGCTTAACGACTGAGCCACCCAGGCACCTCAAAAAGATTTTATTTATTTATTTATTTGAGAGAGAGAACTCACACGCAGGAGCAAGGGGGAGGGGCAGAGGGGAGAGGGAGAAACAGACTCCCCGCTGTGCAGGGAGCCTGATGCGGACTCCATCCCAGGTACCTGCGATCATGACCTGAGCCAAAGGCAGACCTTAACAGACTGAGCCACCCAGGCGCCCTTACATTTACTAATTTATTTTAAAATAAAATAATAAACCTATTTTATGTCAACCTAGTCTCTGGAAATTTCCAATTTATACTCATGTGAGAAAGAGTTTGAAAAGGCAAGGAATATCTTAATAGTGTTATGGAGATAGTCTTAATCATGGAGACCTTGCCGAAAATGTCTTGGTGATAGTGTCCAGTGGTGATTACACTTTGACAACCCCTGGCTTAAGCAGAGGCACAGAGGAAAGAAAACCCCAGAACATGGAACGGCAAGAAGGTTTTAAGTTAGTAATATTATTAAATTTGAATGGTGTAATGGCATGTGGCTAAATAAAGAATTAACTGAAAATTAAACTGCCAGATATAGCAGGGGCTTGAATGTTATGCAGGAGTAGTTTGATTGGTTTATTGGTTTATTTTGTAACAATCAGGGACAGCAGTTTTTTGAGAAGAGTAATGGTACTTAATTTTTTTTTTTAATTTAAGGAAATAACTGCTAATAGCAATATATAACTTGGAGGGTTAAAAGTTTGAAAATCAGAGAACAACACCTAGGAAGTAATTTTAACGGTCCCTGTGAATCATAATGGGACCTAAGAATCTTTAAAATGTGGTGAATTTTACAGCCACTATAAAGGTAGAATGAAGAGTACTGGGGATTTAGTAAATACATAGTTGAAGGAAAGAGAGAGAGATTTGAGGGACAGGGGAATTTGAGACCATATTTGAAAGAAGCCCATATAACAATGTTTTTATATTCTCTGTACCTATACCTATTAGAGAAAACTTGTAGTAGACTTTCCAAAGACAGTTATTTTTGTTTGTTTGTTTGTTTTTCAGGGAAGGCTGAAACTATAAGAATATCTTAGCAATAGCATTCCTCTTAGGAAGATAAATGAATATCTTAGAAATATCTCTTGGGGGCACCTGGGTGGCTCAGTCGTTAAGCGTCTGCCTTCGGCTCAGGTCATGATCCCAGGGTCCAGGGATCGAGCCCCGCATCGGGCTCCCTGCTCCGCGGGAAGCCTGCTTCTCCCTCTCCCGCTCCCCCTGCTTGTGTTCCCTCTCGAACTGTGTCTCTCTCTCTGTCAAATAAATAAATAAAATCTTAAAAAAAAAAAAAGAAATATCTCTTGGATTTAGGGCTAGGACCATACAAAGGGCACTCTTGGGAAACTATATTTTGACTCTGTATTTTTTTAAAACGGGCCATTGCAGTAACTATATAAGGATTCTTACAACTTATCTTTAAAAAAATGGTATGTTTGGCTAACTGGTAGTTTTGTTTTGTTGAGTGGGATATAAAGACAAAAACCCAGGGGCGCCTGGGTGGATCAGTCAGTTAAGCAGCCAATTCTTGATTTCAGCTCAGGTCATGATCTTGAGGTCCTGGGATCAAACCCTGCGTCTGGCTCCGCAATGGAGCCTGCTAGGGATTCTTCCTCTCTCTCTCTCTCTCTCTCTCTCCCTCTGCCCCACCCCACCCACCCAAATTAAAAAAATCTTATTAAAAAATACAAAAATCCAAAGCTGGATTTCTTAATATAGGAAAAATTGGAAAGATGGCATTAAGGGGTGAATTGTGTCCTCCCAGAATTCATACATTAAAATTCCAACCCCTAGTGCCTAAGAATGTAACTGTATTTGAAGATAAGCCCTTTAAAGAGCTAAAGTTAAATAAGGCCATATGGATGGGCCTAATCCAAGTAAATATATCTGGAAATAGAGCCTTCTAAAAGGTGATTATGTTAAAAAGAGGTTCAAAGGCTTGGGCTCATATTCAACATGACTTAAGTCCTTATTAAGAAGAGAGATACCAGGAATGCACATATACAGAGAAAGGACCATGTGAGCACACAGTGAGCCAGTCAGTGGCCATCTGCAAGTCAAAGGGAGGGGCCTCCAGAGAAACCAACCCTGCCAACACTCTGATCTTTGATTTCTAGTCTCCAGGACCGTGAAAAAATAAATTTCTGTTGTTTAAGCCTCCCAGTCTGTGGCAGTTTGTATGATAGCCCTAAAACACTAATACAAATGATGAGGGAGAGAGAGATCAGAAAGATAAATTTGCTTAAATAGTGAAAAGGAATATTGGGAAATGAACACATACATTTAATGGGCATTTTGTTTACTCTGCATTGTGGCCAGCTAAGACTTTTCTTTACCTCCCACAGGCTCTTTAGTAAAACCTACATTACTTGGAACATTTTGGAGTTGATTAGTTTGGGTTTTTTTATTTTTTGGCTGATAAGACAAAACTTCAAGGCAGACCTGAGCTCAATAGAGTTTGCACATGAAGACCCAGCTCATCTGAGTTAAATAAACAGCTAGATTTTTTCCAATGTGAAATACTGACATAATGAAACAAGGTGAAAACAGAGAGGGAGACAGACCATAAGAGACTCTTAATCTTAGTAAACAAACTGAGGGCTGCTGGAGGGGAGGAGGGAGGGAGGGGGGCGGGCGGGGTTGGGGTAGCTGGGTGATGGACATTGGGGAGGGTGTGTGTTGTGGTGAGTGCTGTGTATTGTGTAAGACTGATGAATCACAGACCGGTACCCCTGAAACAAATAATACATTAAATGTTAATAATTTAAAAAATATATAGGTATTAAAAAATAAAATAAAATAAAATAACTTAAAAAGAAAAATCGACCTAGAGTGGCCACGCAAAGAAACTGTTTTATCTGTCTCTGTTTGAATTGAGTCAAAACCTTTGTACTGGGCAAAATGGCAATTATTTTAAGCAATTGCTTGAAAAATCAGCAGGAGAATGGACATCCTGATCACAAGACTGATGGTTGTCAACTTTCAGAAGATAGAATCAGTAGTCAATCAATGTATAACCCAGAGTAGCTGAGCTTGTTAACATCCCTAGAAAACTTTTTTTTTTCGTTTCTTCAATTCAGGTAATTGCCCCCCTTCATTTTCCTCATAAAAACCCCTGCTTCCACAACTACAAGCAGGGCACTATTTCACTTTCTACCTGAATCTGTTTTCCCTGAATCGTAATTCTTTGATCCCAAGTAAACATCTGTTTGCCTCATTGCAGCTATTTTCAGGTTAACAAGTTTTGACTTTGATTTATATGCTTCCCATATGCTATAATTTTTTGCTCTAAAGACAGAAAATTGACTATTACCATCTAAGGGAAGTTTTTTATTCACTTTATCCTCTTATAAAGGTTTAGAATCTCATTTATACAATTTTCTGGATCTTCTGGTAACATTTTTAAAAATAAAGGTGATCTTACTCTGTATGTTCTGAAAACAAGTTCCTCTTTAGATTGGTCTGCCCTAGATAACTGTGTTCGTATAACAGGAGTTTCAGGTAAATTCCAAGAAAAACTGGCCCTCTTGCTTTATGGAAATGACAATATAGGGAAAAAAATGGAGATTCAGGATTATTTTCATATTTTACTCAACAGATAGACTTCTCATCCCATTTACTACCTGTTACTATTAAAATCATGCCAACCACTTTCCTAGTCTTTCCCCCAGCAAAAAAAGATGATGGATATTTGAATTTAAAAAAATAAAATAAAAGGGCACCTAGGTGGCTCAGTCGTTAAGCGTCTGCCTTTGGCTCAGGTCATGATCCCAGGGTCCTGGAATCGAGTCCCACGTCGGGCTCCCTGCTCGGCAGGAAGCCTGCTTCTCCCTCTCCCACTCCCCCTGCTTGTGTTCCTTCTCTCGCTGTGTCTTTCTCTGTCAAATAAATAAATAAAATCTTTAAAAAATAAATTAAATTAAAAAAACTATGCATAAATTTTACTTTTCTCACTTCCTAAATGGATGATTTGAATTAGTCATATAATCTCTGATTACATTTCCTGTTAATACAATTAAGAAAATTATACCTTTCTGAAGAAGAGTATAGCAAAGATATTTTTTTAATTACAAAAAATAACTAACTAGTCCAGTATTCGCCATGCTGGTGATTACATTTTCTTTCCTCCAGATTTCTCCAAATAAAAGAACCACAATAGCTATTCTCAAAAGCTCCAGTTAAACAGAACTTTTCAACAAATTGTCTCAAAATATATGTTCTGTTTCAATCCAAATGAAGCTGAAAGTGGCTTCATCAATTTTGCAGATCAGATAGATCAGAGTCGAGGTTTCTGTGATTAATATGGCTGTAAGGATCATTATCCACTTTCAGAGTTGCCAAAATAGTCAGACTGGATACATTATGTTTCATTTATTTCATAAATCTACAGAAAGCTTAAGCTAAAGGAATGTGAGCAATTTATTTATCTTTACTTTTAATTGCTACGCTCTAGGCAATAATCACAGAAAATGCAGACACAGCTGAAAGCTCACAGAAGCTTCCAATCCTAAAGCCACAAATAGTCTTAGGTAAGTTCTTTACTCATTTGGTGAAAATAACAGTTAATAAATGGAATGATTTTAATTTTTAATAAATTTTATTTATATTTTCTAATCATAAAAGGTAGTAATTTAACACATGTATTGTTATAAAGTTAGAAGACACAGAAAATTAAGAAAGCTGAACAAGAAACCACATAATCCCATGATAAAAATGAAACCCTTATCTCTGATAGCAAATTTTTGTCAAGTGGAAAGATTTTAACTGATGTTTTCTCACTAGAAAACATATTCATAGTTAAAGAATTTACAAAGTAATATTAAACCAGAAAACTAAATGGGATAATATTGCATATATTAATTCATACCAATAAGCTTAATCCAATATATCATAGATAAATTTCCAGGATGTTTCATGGGTCATTGTATTTTAGTGTTATAGCTACATGATGTTATATCTGCTTCTGAAGTATATATATATTTTTTTCCTTAGTTCTAAACATTGCCACAATGAAACTGTTTACTGATATGCACTATTTAATTAATTAATTTATTATTTATTTATTTTTAGCAATAGAATTGGAGAACCTTAGCCAAATGTTCTAAACTCTTTTAAGGCTTTTGAACCTTAGGTCAAACTTTCTTCTGTAAACAGCATAAATATTATGTTAAATGATACAGACTGCGAAAGGATTTCAATCTAAAGTGGACCGAACACAGCCTGCCCAAACCCTTAAAGGACTCACCTGTAGCTTGCTATGAATGTGTTTTCCAAATTGCAATTCCTCTGCTATTCTTGATAAACTCAATTTCTGGTAATTTGAGCTTGCCTCAGTTTACCTCTTTAAATTAAGTTGACAAAGCCAGGTAAGAAAGTGTTCATTTCCCAAAGCTTGTGCCTATATCAGACATTACTGATCTAATATATTTTAACATTCTGTATTTTGTCAGTCTGATAGCCAAAAATAACAAGAACATCAACAAAAACCAATTCTCCTTGTTTTCTTTAAAAGTTAATGATTTTAAATATAAAACTTTGTTTCTTACCCAAAGAAAACAAAAATACCAATTCAAAACTATATGCATCCCTATGTTTATTGTAGCCTTATTTACAACGGCCAAGATATGGAAGCAATGCAAGTATCCATCTAAGGATGAGTGGATAAAGAAGAATGATATATATACAGAATGGAATATTACTCAGCCATAAAAAAGAATGAGATCTTGTCATTTGCAACAACATGGATGGACCTAGAGGGATAATGCTAAGTGAAATAAGTCAGAGAAAGACAAATACCATGTTATTTCACTCACATATGGAATTTAAGAAACAAAACAAAGGAAAAAAAAAAGCCACACTCAAATACAGAGAACAAACTGGTGGTTGCCAGAGGGAACATGGGTGGGTAGAGGAGTAAAATAAAGGGCATCAAGAGTATACATATCTTGATGAGCACTGAGTAATGTAAACAATTGTTGAATCATTATATTGTACACCTGAAATTAATATAACCCTATGTTAATTATACCTCAATTAAAAATGAAGTTAATGACCTCAAACAAAAATCTTTATGTTCATTACTCAGATGTATTGCTTCTTTGGGTTGCTTTTCAAATTCTTTCCCCAGTTGTCTTTCTGATCATTTTTGCCCTCTTATTGACTTTTAAGATACATACCTATACATATATGTCATGATATATATCTATGTATGCTATACATATGTAATATCTACCTTTTGCCTTCTATAAACATTGTATCTTTTTAGTTTGTTATTTGTATTAATTTTGCTTGTTTTCCTTCTGGGATGATATATTCTGCTCCTCTTCATTTCTGTTACTATTAAGTAGTTTTTAGTTTTTATACAGTTAATCTCCTATTATATCTTCTACCATATATTAAAAGTTTTCCCTGTACCAAATTTCAAAACCCACTTTTCGTTTTCCTCATTGTTAAAATGATCACATATCTAATTCATTAGAGAGTCAGTGTGATATAAAGTGTAAGAGATCTAAATTTATATTTTTAATGATGTACAATTATTCCACACTATTCACTATTTCTCACTTCCTTATTAAAATATCAACTTTTTCATTAAAAATATGTCTTCCTATGCACTAGTCCTGTATTAGTACTTAATTTTTGTGTGTATTGTGAAGCAGTAAACATATATATATATATAAAGAATATATGTAAAGAAAAAATACATATAAAGAATATACAGAATGTATATATATAAAGAATATACATAAAAATATATGTATATAGAAAGGATAACCAGTTTTCACAGCATCATTAAATAATCTTTCCATGTTTTACAACTTTCATTCCATAAAAAATCAAATGTCTATATATGCTGGGGTTTGTTTTCAGACTATTTTATGTTATAATTTTATCTCTACTTGTACCAATACTACAATATTTTAATAACTTAATGTCTTGTAGGTTATATCTTCAGCTCTTCCACCATTGTCTTCTTCAGGTATGACGGGTTATCTTCACTCTGCTTTTCCACATGAATTTTAGAATCAGCTTAGAGGATTTTTATTGGAATTGGAATTTTATCATTCATTACAATAGTGAATTCAGCTTTACTATCCAGAAATGGAATATCTATGTTATTTTAGCCTTATTTTATGTTTTTAAGTTATATTTAAATTATATTTTATAATTTCTCCTGAAAGGACTTGCACATAATTTTGTTAGATTCTTAGTTTCTTTATATTTTTTTGCTAATGTAAATGGTATCTTTTTTTTTTATACCTGCTAACTTTTGTTGCTATCATACAGGAATATTATTGGAGTTTTTATGCTTATCTAGTATTTAGCATATTGATCAATTTCTGTTTGAGCTAAATGTTTATCTGTAGACTCTCTTGGATTTTCCGTGTGGATAATCTTATCTATCACCTGAAAATTATAACACTTTTTCTCTTCCTATTCAATCCTTATGTTTTAAATTTAATATATTTATCTTGTTGCATAGGCGAGGGTAACTTTCTTGCCTTTTCTGGGGTCAAGAGATGTGATACTGTGTTTCACAGTAAGAAATACGGATTTGGTTTTCATCCCCTTTCCTGGCACAGAGCTCCTAAGAGCTGGTGGGATTTTCTATGTGATTAAAGCTCTGAAGGAGACAAAGTCTTATGTTATTCATGATAAGCCCCATTCAACCACACCTGGATTTATGTTAATGAAATGATTTTTGACAAATTCATGTGAATGGGTGTTGGTTACCAAAAGAACCAATCTTGAAATTAGAGGGTTGGACTTTTCACCTCCTCCCCACATTTTGGGGAGGTTGAATCAATTACTGATGGCCAATGATTTAATCATCATGGTAAGTAATGAAGCCCTCATAAAAACCAAAATGGATGAGATTCAGAGAGCTTCCAGGTTGGTAAATATGTGGTGTGCTAAAACTGGGACAGACAGCATAGAGCTACTTCCTACACACCCTGCCCTGTGTATGACGTCCATCTGGCTGTTCCTGAGTTATAGCCTTTTATAACAAACCAGTACTCTATTAAATAAATCCTCTCTGTCAGTTTTGTGAGCCACTCTAACAAATTAATTGCACTCAAGGAGGGGACTGTTGGAACCTCCAATTTATAGCTGGTCAATCAGAAGCTCAGATAACAACTTGGACTCTTGATTAGCATCTGAAATGAGGAGCAGGGGCAGTCTTATGGGACTGAGCCCTTAACTTATGAGACCTGATGCTGTGTCCAGATGGATAGTATCAGATTTTAGTTAAATTGTAAAGCACCCAAGTGTTTGAGAATTTCATGGTGGGGGAAAACTGTCATACATTTGGTGACCATAAGTGTCAAAAGAGTTCAGGAAAGTATTGGAAATGAAATGTAGTATTAGTGATGAGGGAACAGAAGACAAGCTGAGTACAGGGAAGAAGCTGACACCCCACAACTCCCCTCCCACCCAGATGGGATATATGTGACATTCCTCAGGCACTCCTGGCTGCCCTAAAGCTAAGGAAAGGAAAAACAAATAGTTAACCTATAGAGATCACAATCCTGCAAGACATGAGTCTCCCTCAATTTACAAATGTCTTGGCAATCTACAAGAACAAAGCATTTCTATCAATAACCTAGCTTCCAGAAGGAAATGTAGATACAATTAAATGTCCTTATAATCTGCAGCCCATTGACAGATACTTGAAGCAGGCAGAATATAATGTTCCTCCAGGAATTTCCCAACTATCTTACTGTTAATGCCGTGCTAGAGGGAAAAACAACCTTAACTTGACGTAGGCAAGGCCTCCAGTGTCCTGTGAGTCTTCTTTAACATATGAAAATACTTTTGAAAACTCCCTTTTTCCTTATCTCCCCCAACCCCATAGTACACAATCAGCCACCCCTCAAACTCCGGGGCAGCAGTTCTTTCTGCCCATGGGTCATGTCCCGGTATTTTAATAAACCACCATTTTGCACCAAAGACTTCTCAAGAATTCCTTCTTGGTTGTTGGCTCCAGACTCCACCCTACTGAACCTCACCGATATTCCAAAACCCCATCATGAGTAGTAAAGGAAATTATTTTTCCCTTTACTATATGATGTTCTTACTATTCTATTTTTATTCTCTATTGGCTTATCTATACTTCTTTTTGATTATTTTGAGTGGTGCTTTAGGGTTAGGAATGTACATTCTTAATTTATGCATGTAGTTGGGTCACTATTTCACCAGTTCACACTTAACACTTCACTATTCAGTTCCCAAGTCACAATTCTCTCTTCCTACTTCCCTTAATACATTTTACACTTCAAAATCTCCATTACCAGAATGTTATAACTTACAATATTATCATTTAGTTTATCTACTTCCTTTCCTTTGCACTATTGTTATAATTTATATTTCTATATGCATTGTTAACTCTACATTACAACTGTATGATTTTTACTTATAGTCATTTTCAGAGAATTATAAAAAGGAATAAATACAAATACTTCTATGTTTATCCACTTAATTACTATTTCTAGGACTCTTCATTCGTTTCTGAGTTTTCTACATGGCATCTTTTCCCTTCAGCCTGAAAACATGTTAAAGAATTTCTTATAGTTCAGTACAGTTAAAGGCATATTTTCTCAGATTTAATTTCTCTGTAAATACATTTCACTCTCGTTTCTATAAGACAGTTTTACTGAATAATAAATTCTGGGTTGACAGACTTTTTATTATTATTCAGAACTTTAAAGATATCATTTTATTGTCTCTGCTTTTTTTTTCCTAATGAGAAGATAGATGCAAATCATCCTATTTCCTCTCATGTGTTTTTTTCTCTTTGATTTCAAGATTTAAACTTTACTTCAACTTAAAGAAATTTGGTTATGATTTGCTTTGGTGTGGCTTTTGTACTTGCTTTGCTCGGGATTTGCTAAATTTATTAAATCTCTAGATCAAAGTCTTTAATAATGTTTGAGAAATTTGTGCCCTAATTTTTTTTCAAATATTTTTTCTACCCAATTGTCACTTTCTTCACTTTCTAGGCTCAAATTACATGTATTTTGGACCATTTGATATTATTTCAGAATTCTTGGTACTCTTTCCATTTTTCTTCAGAAAACTATTTTTTGTTGGTATAGCCTCATATTCATTTCCTCTTTTTTCTGCCATGTCCAATGTGCAGTTAAGCACAGTTTTTTTTTTTAATTTGCTAGTAGTATTTTTAGATTCTAGAATTTCTATGTTATATTTCATTGTTTCCATTTTCTGCTGGTATATACTTATCTGGTTATTCTTTTTTTTTAAGATTTATTTATTTGACAATGAGAGAACACAAGCAGGGGGAGCAGAAAAAGAAGAGAAAGAAGCAGCCTCGCCACTGAGCAGGGAGCTGGATGCAGGGCTTGATCGCAAGACCCTGGGATCATGACCTGAGCAGAAGGCAGACGCTCAACCACTGAACCACCCAGGCACCCCTATCTGGTTATTCTTTAAGATGGTATTTTCTTTAGATTCTAGTTTTTAAATTACTTATACTGCTGTTTTAAGTCTTTCCCTACTATTCCCAATTTTATGCCATCATGAGGTAAGTTTCTATTGATTGCTTAAAATGAAAACAAAAACCTATGGGGCATATTTTCCTGTTTCTTTACATTTCTGGCATTATTGATCATATATGAGACATTGTGAATTACACTATGTAGATACTAGAAATCCTGTTGCCTTTCTCTGAAGAGTATTGATTTTTGTTCTGGTACACGGGTCACTTACTGGATGCTCACCTTGAACTTGCTTCAGCTTGGTTTTGGTTTTACAGTTTGGTAGGGCAGACCTATGGAAAGCCCACAGTGTTTACCAAACTTCTCTAACTTGTTAGAACTTAGCTTCCAAACTCTGCGTGTCCATGTTAATCTTGTCAGCACTTAATTTTAGTCTTTGTTCTTACTCTAGGACATAATCCTTATTACAAAATATCCTCTTCCTATATCTCAATTGGAATGGGATGGTAAAGATACTAATGAAGATTTAAGGTCTCTCCATTTTGGCTGGATCCCAATGTCTCCAGCACTGCTCAGTCTTTATTATGTTTATTGCAATCTCCATCCCATAGCAGCCACTTCCTAAATCTATGGTAGGCTCCTCTTAGCTATTTGTAGTGCAGCCCTCAGCCAAGGACTTGGAAGAGACTTTCATACCCAACTCTGGGATCTGTTTCTGCAACAATTTTTCCTTTACAGTGTTGTATCTAGCTGAATCCAATCATTTTAGCTTTGCCCTGAACTCAAAATTCTGCCTCCTCCTAGGGCTCTGCTTGAATTGTTGCACTGGAATTATGATGCTGCAGTGGAATTATGAAATTTTCCTCAGGCCAGGGCATCCCTGGGGCTTACCTTGAGAATTTCCCCTCTCTTGCAGATTATAGTCTTGTGTTGTCGCTTGTCCATGGCCTGATGAGAGTTGTCTTACATAGTTTGTACAATTTTATCATTGATTAAAGCAGGTAGACTAGCCCAGTACTATTGACTGCACCATGGCCAGAAGCAGAGATATTTGCACTAAAATATTTTAAGGTATTTCTTCTGGTCACCTTTCTTATGTAAATTTTAATAAAATTATATGTGATATATACAAAATTTTAAATCCTTCTATTCTTGCCTAACATTAAAAGTATTCGACGTCGCTTGAAATACTTACTAACCATCTGAAACACCTATTAGAAACAAATAGTTGGATTTGCAACAATTTTCTATATTTATAATACAGAACTGTAAAAATCTTCCACTTTGTAACTAATCTTGTTATATGCCCTAATCACTGTTCTTTCAGACTTTTGTATTTAATCCTTGCTGTCAGTCACCCTGAGGCACAATACATACAGTTGCCTCATGAAGAGCAACTCAATTACAAATCAATGGTTATAATCAGAAGTGGCAAATGTGATTTATCTCTCGTAATGGCAAATATGACACTCATAAGTAACAGTAGGTAATTGAAAGTGAAAAGGTTTGTTTCAGATAAATGCTTATTCACCTCTACTCTTGCCCCTCGTTTTAATGTATTTGTAGCCCCCTTCTTCCTTTTTACAATGCACTACCTCCATTAAGAATTTAGAGAACTTTGTAGGGGCACCTGCGTGGCTCAGTCAGTTAAGCCTCCCCTTCGGCTCAGGCCCTGATCTCAGGGTCCTGGGATTAAACCCTGTGTCAGGCTCTCTGCTCAGCAGGGAATCCGCTTCTCCCTCTCCTTCTGTGCTCTTTCTCTCTCAAATAAGTAAATAAAATCTTTTTAAAAAAATAGTGTAGAGGGCTTTGTTGAATTAATAACAGACTTTAATATGATCTTTATATTGACATAACTCATACTGTTAGACTCATCTTTTCATTTCAGGTATTGACATTAGTAGCAGAATTCAGGCACTGAATCAAAGGTATGTTCCTTAGTACACTGGACTTGAGGTTTATGTTTGAAAGCACTGTTTGTCTCTTTTGTCAACAACGTTTGAACACATGTACCATGTCTCTTCATATCTGAACCCACATGTACCTCATGCTAGAGTTTGGGCTCAATTTCAGCAAAGGCTCCTGCTGCTTCCAATTGGCAGCAATAGACAGTACTATACTAGTAGGCATTTAATAACTGTTTCTCAAAAACAAAGAAAACAAACAAACAAACAAACAAAAAACCCTGAAAGATCTGCTTAGTAGAACTTGTTGGGAAGAGATATACATGATTTGCTCCACAATACACAGGGCCCTTTCCTCAGTTCTTGGAGGATGACTGATTTCTCATCGGGTGCTCCAACATTCCTCCTTTCAGGCATCAACTTCAGCTTTGCTTGATAAAGTCCTTCAAAAAGGTCACTAAACACATGTTCCATTGTACATCACTTCCATGTGTCTTTAAAACAGCCCTTTTTTTCCCCCTAGTGACTATTTCAGTGGTCATTTTTTTTTTGAGCGAAATTCAGGAAATTTCAGATTTCTTGTGTTAGCTTTTTTTTTCAGATTTAATGAGGTATAATTGACAAAATGGTAAGATATTTAAAGTGCACAGTGTGATGATTTGGTATAAATATACACTGAAAAGATTTCCACCGTTGTGTGAATTAACACATCCATCACCTCATGTTTACCTCTTTTTCTCTTAGCAAATTTCAATTACACAGCAATACAGTTATTACCAGCTATAGTGACCATGTTATATGTCAGATCCTCGGAACTTATTCATAACTGAAAGTTTGTGTCATTTTAGCAAACTCTCCCCATTTCCCATAAGACCCTGGAAACCACTTTTTCACTGTTTCTAGGAGTCCAACTTTTCTTTTCAGTTCCACTTATGTAATACTATGCAGTATTTATCTTTCTCTGACTTATTTCACTTGGCATAATGTCCTCATGGCTTTCCTATATTGTCACAAATGACAAGATTTTCTTCTTTTTAAAGGCTGAGTAAAAATTCCATTGTGGTATGTACATTCCAATATATATATATATGTCTGTTTTTATACTAATACTATACTGATTTAGTAACTATAGCTTTGTAATTTAATTTGGAGTCAAGAAGTATGATGCTTCCAGCTTTGTTCTTTTTCAAAATTGCTTTGGCTATTCAGGTTCTTTTGGACTTCCAGATGAATTTTAGGATTGTTTTTTCTCTTTCTGTGAAAAACACCATTGGAATTCTGATAGGGATTGCACTGAATCTGTAGATTACTTTGGGTAATATGGACAATTTAACAATATTAATTATTCCAATACATGAGCACAGACTATCTTTCCATTTGTAACTTCTTTAATTCTTTTCCTTAATGTTTTATAAAGTTCAGTGCACAGATCTTACAGCTCCTTGGTTAAATTTGTTCCCAAGTATGTTATTCTTTTTGATGCTACTATAAATGAGAGTGTTTTCTTCATTTCTCTTTCTGACATTTCATTGTTGGTGTATGGCTAGCTTTTGAATGTAAGGCATAATATAGATCTTTGGCACTTTTCAGGACCACAATTTGTCTGATTTTGTTTGTTACACATATACTCAGATATCCTGAAAAACACATATACATATGCAACATTTCTTTCTGAAGTTTAAGCTTTCTCAAACTTTTGCCTAACTGGTAGAACTAAAACTAAGAAGTACTATAGAACACATTTTTTTTTTTTTTCAGGATGGCTCTTTGGGATAATTATTTAAATATACTAAAGTATAAATGAAAACAAGTTAATAACTTAAAGATCATCTTTTATTCTTAGGATTACTCTGACCATCCCTATTATTCTCTGTCACCTTACTTTATTTTTTATCAAAACATTTTTGACTACTGGATATTATTTATTGTTCCATTTATAACACTTAGAATGGGATGTAATAAAAAATAAGGATATATTGGGGCATCTGGTGTCTTAATCAGCTGGGCATCCTGCTCTTGATTTCAGCTCAGGTCATGATCTCAGGGTTGTGAGATCAAGCACCCCATTGAGCTCCGTGCTCTCTGAGCTGGGTGTGGAGCCTACTTACGGTTCTCTTTCTCCCTCTCTTTCTGCCCCCCCCCTCAAAAAAAGGATATATTGAACAAACTAATAACCTTAGAAAAATTGATTAACATTTGGAGTCCTCAGCACCCCCCCAAAAATTTCCACGAAAATTGATTTTAAAAATTAACAAATATTCTGAACTTAAACTCATGGAGCTATTTAAAACATTTGTCTCATAATGCTGTACAAAATAAGAAAGTAACTGAGTTGCTACATTTAACTAAAGTTAATTTCAGGTGCTCCATATGACTATATTCGAGGTCATGATGACTGTACATAGTTAAAATCCATTTAGGAGTTTAGCCTGCTGAAATAATAAACAGAATGAAAGATCTAGCTAGATATGTTTATTTATATATATGATTGCAAAAAGCTTTTTCATTTATATTGAATGTTCTTTCTGAAAAATTCAAGAAAGTATTCTGAACAGCCCCCAAATGGTCACATAATAGTATCTCACATCTGCACCCATGTGATCACCAAGGGCCACTGACATTCTCTGGCACCCACCAGGCAGGTCTATGCCCTCCGACCACCACCATTCTTGCTGGGTTCTAAAATGTTAAGGAGGAATGCTGTACAATTATTGTACATTTACTGAGAATCACTGTTGCTGGCAACTACTATAGCCTCTACTAAGTGGTGTGACTACTACTTTTGTCTCCTTCGAAGTGAACAGGTAGCATACCAGGGTCTACCACAGATTCCCAGGAGTCACCCCAGGCACAAGAGTGATCTACCACAATGTGGGAAAAATGTCACTTCTTATATTACACCAAAGTAGTTTTAGTTGTGCCTTGATACCAGAGAGGTGAATCGGTTTTATTTATTTATTTATTTATTTATTTATTTATTTATTTATTTATTTATTTATTTTACGAATCATCCTTTTCCTGGGAACAGGGAAATAGCTGAGAGTATTCTCAAATGACAGATTTGGATCAGCCCTTTCTTTGTCCCTAAGACTTTACTACATGACAAAGCTTGAGATATTTGGTTTGTTTTCTCCATAGGATTAGTTCTTGTCCAGCTTAATCCTCACTCATTCAAACTGATTTTTGATAACTCTCCCTCCTTCAACCCTCTTCCCCACTAGTTTATGAATCATAAAACAAACTTTAACTACCACTGAATACCACTACTCTGTTGTTAGACAGTGGGTGGTTTAGTTAGTTTTCTTTGAGATCCAGGGATCAAAGACAGTGGGTGGTTTAAAGTCTTCCTCCTACTGTAATGAAAATCTTGATGTTTAAAGCTCTTTTCGGGGTTAGAGGTCAGTTAAGTATGTATGTATGTACGTATGTATGTATGTATGTATTTAAGAGGTTATTTATTTGGGTAAAAGTTTTGGTAAATTTTAGACTTACTATATATTTGAAAATAGATATTCTTATCTGATTTTTGCTTATTGATAATCCCTTTCCTAATCTCAAGAAAGCAATTTCTTTATTTAGCAATTTCTGTGGTAAAATAACTTTAAAACGCCTCCATCACTTGCTATAAATACAACTAACTATATTAATAATGTATCACATAAAAATACCAGAACCTCATAATTCTTCTAAAAATCTTTACTTCAGTCCCCTTGCTAGCAGAGCATTATTCTCACAAAATTTTGCAATTATTTATGCTTTTAAGTTTGAATGCCAAGGTTTAGGATCAGGCTTTGAAATCTTACACCCATAATTTTTGTGTATGTTAATACACAAAACAGCTTTTCCAGTCTGACATGAGGTATCGGCAGCCTTGATGGTATGTCATCTCCCTGTCTTATCACTCACAGGGAATTAAATGAATGTCAACCATCAAGAGTTTCCATAAGCCCATGGAAAACAATGTTAATTATATCAGTTCTTCTCGGCTCTGAACTAACCAATTCCTACTCTGTGATTCAGTGAGTTGTACATGCCAATATTACGCTTTGTCCTTGTCAACATTAATGCACCAGCTATTGACATTCAAAATTAGTTTTCTAATGTATTTATAATTGCTGAATAATTTTTAATCCTTTCATCCATTTTCCTTGTGTCTTTCTCCTACTTTTTACTAAAAAGGCAAAGTAAAATATGTATAGTAGATAAAGCAGTGTATGTATGTATAGATGAAAACACCCGGGCTAACTTGCCAACAGAACTGGAAGACACATTAATGTAAATGTTTAAAAAATTTATCTTATAAGCCTGTAAAAGCAAACTAAAAACAGTTCTTATATAGGACTATGCACATTGAATCTGATTTATAAAAGAAAATCATGATTCTCTTAATCATTAGCCTCATCATCCCAGATATGATTATTGAATGCCTATCAGGCATCAGGTAATGTCCTAAGCCCTTTACTAATTTTATTAGTTTCCTAGGGCTGCCATAACCAATTACATGAACTTAAAACAACAGAAATTTATTCTCTCACAGTTCTGGAAGCCCAATGTCTGAAATCAAGCAAGGTTATACTTCTCCTAAGAATATTGGGGAGATACCATTCCTTGCTTCTTCCTACTTCTGGTGGTTGTCAGCTTCTTTGAGGTTGTGGCCACATATAGATAGGACCTACCCAAATAATCCAAATTGAGCTCATCTCAAGATCCTTAATTTAATTACAACTGCAAATGTTTTTTTTCTAAGATAGCATTCATAGGTTCTGGAGGTTAAGGCATAAGAATATCTTCCTGGGGGACACTAACCCATTATGCTTGCACTATTTCTAATAGTCACAAATACAGAGATCGACTGAAAATGAGAGAGGTTAGCAATTTTTTAAGGTTGCACAGATCATGAGTGGTAGGACTGCTTAAGTAGAACTCATCCCATTGTATTCTATTGTGTTTTGTTTCATTTTTGAGAAATTGACAAACAAGTACAAATTTAATGTACATATCTTGATGAATTTAAAAATAGGCATACACCAGAGGCTGCTGGGAAGATGGCGGAGCAGGACGTCCCTGTGCTGACCTTTTGCCGCGTGGCCGCCTAGAGAGCACCCACGTCGGCATAAATAACACAAAAAGCAGCCCGAAAACTGGCAGAACAGACTCTCCGCAGCCCGGCATAAACAAGAGGCCACAGTGAAGCAGAGCCACCCCCTCTGATCGCTCTTGGCAAGATCCCGTCAAAGTGGTGCCACAAGCCTGGCAGTGTGTGCGCGGCCCAGACAAGGTCAGCACCACTCCAGAGTGAGTCCTGCCCCAGGGAGAGGGGAAGATAACCACACACCCGTTTGACTGTGACCCCAGCAGTGGGCTGAGGGCAGGCAGCTGGTCTGACTGCAGGCCCCACCCACCAACAAAAGTTTCTCCGGGGATGACACAAGGACAGTGCCTGCAGTTTGGTGCTACTGCATCTCTGGCAAACATCCGGTCTGACTCGACTCAAGTCCGAGGCAGCCCCGGAGCAGCCCACTAATACCACGGGCACCAGACTCTGCCCACAACAGGCAGGGAGCCATCGCAGACAACAGGACTGAAGGCAAACACATCCCAGCCACAACGGTAGGACACCCCCTGGAGCAACACACACAGGAGACACCCCCTGAAGCACCAGGTTCTGGGGAACAGACATTGCACTGCAGGACCTCTTCTTCATAGAGCCACTACTTTCAAGTGCAGGAGACGTAGCTGACTTTCCTAACACAGAAAAACAGACAACGCAAGAGACAGATTGAGGAGACAGAGGAATGTGTCCCAAATCAAAGAACAGGACAAAATCAGAGCAGGAGACCTAAGCGAAACGGAGATAAGTAATATGTCTGATAGCGAATTTAAAGTAACGCTCATAAAGATTCTCGCTGGAATTGAGGAAGGACTGCAGGACTTCCTTGAGACCCTCCACTAAGAGCTAGGAGATGTAAAAAAGAACCAGTTAGAGCTATTGGATTTACTAAATGGAAATAAAAATAGACCACCTGGAATAAATAGCAAGCAAGAGGAAGTAGAAGAAAGGACCAGCCACCTGGAGGACAGAGTCATGGAAAGCAATCAAGCCGAGCAGATGAGAGGGGGGAAAAATACACAGAATGAAAATATACCCAGGGAACTGAGCAACGCTGTCAGGCCTAAGAGTCGCATGATAGGGATCCCAGAAGGAGAAGAGCGAGGAAAGGGGGCAGAAGATTTGTCTGAAGAAATAATAGCTGAAAACTTCCTGAACCTGGGGAAGGAAAGAGAAATCCAGATCCAGGAGGCACAGAGAGCCCCCAACAAAACCAACCCAAAGAGGTCTGCACCAAGACACAAAGTAAATAAGACGGCCAAAAGTAGTGAGAAAGAGAGAATTTTTAAAAGCAGCAAGAGAAAGGAAAGCAGGTACATACAAAGGAAACCCCATACGGCTATCAGTGGGTTTTTCAGCAGAAACTCTGCAGGCCAGAAGAAAGTGGCATGATAGATTCCAACTGCTAAAAGGAAAAAAATCTACAGCCAAGAATACTCTATCCAGCAAGGCTTTCGTTTAGAATAGAGGGAGTGATCAAGTTTCCCAGAAAAACAAAAATTAAAAGCAAAACCAGCCATGTCCCTGTCACACATGATGCCATCGGCCTGTGGGTCCCAAATTCACGGTCCAGCCGCCCTCCTGCCTGCGTCAGCGTGCACAGCCTGCCACCTGCTAAATGCCAAGTCAACATGCCTTCACCTCAGATTGCCAAGGGCTCAAATTGACACTGTTCCCCTCAAATTTCAGCCCCTGTACCCAAGTTTGTGCACAAAAGTGGGAATAATTATAACAGCAGAATGAAGCAACCCAAACATCTATTTCTGTGGAATACAGAATGGATAAAAGGAGTGTGCTAGGCTGAGAACATCTCCAAAAAGCACATGAACAATACATACAGCATGATTCTGGTTAGTTAAAAAAAACCCAAAAACCTGGGAGGAATAAAACAAGATGAAACTAGAGAGGGAGACAAACCATAAGAGACTTCTTAAGCATAGGAAAGAAACAGGCTTGCTGGAGGGGACGTGGGGGGGATGGGGTGACTGGGTGGTGGGCACGAAGGAGGGCACGTGATGGAATGAGCACGGGTGTTATATGCAACTGATGAATCACTGAACTCTAAAACTAATAATACACTATATTGTTAATTAATTGAATTTAAAATTAAAAAAAAGGAAACCCCCCCAAAAAAATAAGCATACACCTGTGAAACTGTCTCTATTTTACTTGTTCAGGTACTCATTTGTATCACTCTGAGTCAAGATGTCTGAGACACCATTCTGTTTGTTCCCCATGCCTTACTTGCAACCTTTAAGACAGACAAGACACTAAATAACGAACTACTGAGTAAATAAATATATGAATTCTCACCAACAAGTCCTCTACCAATAACAAGCTATGGCCAATATCCATAACAGAAAGAAAAGGTATCTGTTACTTTACAGCTGTTCTACATAAACATTGTAAAAAATCAATAGCAAATGCTAACTTCTTTCCAGAGACATTTAGTATCAAAATTTAATTCTTTAGACTTAGGTTCTCAAAGAACAATTTCCAAGATACAGCTCTATGAATAGGAATTGACTATTTCTCACCTTCTTCCTGTTCATTTTTTTTATTACGTTTTTAAAAGTCAGGGGTAACTGAAAGAAGATGACCTTGACAAATTACCTCTTTGATTGTTAGGCACAGCCACTACCACATATTGACTGGTGTGGAATATGTACAGAGCAGAAAGATTCAATTTGATTCCTAGTTATTGCTGGTGACTGAAGACAGTTGTTTGTTTGTTTTTCCTCAGACAAATTGAGTGGTGATTAAAGATGGCCAAACACCACATTGGGAATTGCTCAGTCACTGTGGCAATTGTCTTGTGAATGAATCATTCAGCATGCCTTTCTCTCCTTGAGGGAATTTAGTCACACATTTCAAAAGGCAACTACAATTTTGGTAATATAGAGGACTGGGATTGAAAATTGTAAGATCTGATCTATTTGATGAATAATTTTCTCAAAGTTACTTTTTTTTTCCCCCTGAGCTATTTCATTCTGTTTTTTCTTTGTCATTCATTCATTAGCCATTCTTATGGCTAGGGCAATTACCATCCAGGTAAATCATAGTGTTTTATCATAGACCTCTTGTCTGGTTCAGATGTACTTTCTTCTTGGGTTGTTTCAACACTGGGATTCCTTATCTGTTCTCTAAACATTCCTGAATTTGGCAAGAAGGCTTTGGGCATTGCAAGGAAGATGACAACCAAATTTCTATCATAGGTCACCAAAAGGGAGTTAGCATTGGCATCAAATTCATGGATTTGAGAATGGAGAGATTTGAAGGAGTTCAGGGACAGTGGAGTGTTAGGCTTGAAATATAATTGATTTGAAGTATATCACTGAAACACCCTGATACTGATGTACATTAAGCCACAAGAAACTAAACCTTCCTAGTATTTCTGATGTTCAATTTCTTAATTTATAAGACACATATTATATTATACTTCAACTAGAGTTCATATGAAAATTAGATGAGTAGTTCAGTTAAGCATCTGGCATAATGCCTGGAACATATAAGGTGCTCAAATATAGTAACTTAAAAGAAGTTGAGGTAGGGCAGATAATTTCAGAAAGTTTTATCCATATTTTGAGCAGAAATTTTATCATGTCATTATTATCATCTTTGTATGTTCTCCAGTGCCCAATGTTTACTCCTCAAGCATATTAGCTCAATAAACTAAAATTAAGAAAGCAGACAAGTTCCTTAAGGAAAAACTTGCATTAACCAAACTTATAACACTGGCAGATAAAATCAGAATGCTAATTTCTTAATTTTCTCATTAAAAACGCAATTGTCATGCAGTTTGAAGTATTCAAGTCCTTATTATTTTATCTCTGTTGGCAGACTTCAGGGGAAACCAAATCATAATTAGAATACTATGTGGAATCTGAATAAGGAAGTGTAGATGAATAGAATTTTAATTACTGTCAGGTTTATGTAGTTCAATAGATTCATCTCCACAACATGGGTGGTCTTGTTAGCAACACTGGAACGTTTGAATTTCACTGTCTATTTTTCCATTTCCTTTGAATGTTGGTTGGATGGATATTACATTTATTTGTTTCTATCACTCAACTTTTATGACCAACCTCCTGGCAGAGCAATCTCTTTTTCCTTCGAGTGTTGATGTCCTCAGTCAGAAATAATCAGTTCTTACTTGCCAAGCAACTCTATTTTTTTATTTTATTTTTTTATTGTTTGTTAGTCACCATACAGTACATCATTAGTTTTTGATGTAGTGTTCCATGATTCATTGTTTGTGTATAACACCCAGTGCTCCATGCAATACGTGCCCTCCTTAATACCCATCACCAGGCTATCCCATCCCCCCCACCCACCTCCCCTCTAAAACCCTCAGTTTGTAAAACATTCTCATCTTTTAGCATTTATTCATTGTGTGATTTTTACACTACAAATGTTAGAAAGCAATCTCATTTTTCTTGTTTCCACAAATCTTGGATAACCTCTAACTGAAGACACTACTTAATTTTTTTCTGGCTATAATGAAAAAATAATTGACATAGCCCACTGTATAAGTTTAAGGTGTGCAGCAGGATAATTTGATTTACATATATTGTGAAATGATTACTTCAATAGGTTCAGCTAACATCCATCATCTTATAGATACAAAATAAAAAGAAGAAAAATATTTCTCCTTAAGAACTCTTAGGATTTGCTCTCTTAATAACTTTCTTAGATATTATACACTAGTGTTAACTATAGTCATCATGTTACACATTACATCCCTAGCATTTGTTTATCTTAAAATTTGACGTTTGTACTTTTGACAGTTGTCTCTAATTCTTCCTTCCCCACCGTCTGCCTCTGATAACTACAAATCTTATCTCTCTTTCTATGAGTTTATTTTTATTTTTTTAGATTCACTTATAAGTGAGATCATATAGTATTTGTCTTTCTCTCTTACTTCTTTTCATTCAGTGTAACACCTTCAAAGTCCATCCATGTTGTTGCAAATGTTAGGATTTCCTCATTTTTTGATAGCTGAACAATATTCCATTGTGTGTGTGTGTGTGTGTGTGTGTGTGTATACATAACTTCTTTAATCCATTTATCCATCGATGGACACTTAGTTTGTTTCTATGTCTTGACTATTGTAAATAATGAGGCTTCGAACATGTGGATGCAGATATCTTTTTTAATTAGTGTTTTTGTTTCCTTTGGGTATATTCCCAGAAGTGGAATTGCTGGATCATATGGAAGTTCTATTTTTAATTTTTTAAGAATTGTCTATACTGTTTTTCGTAGTGACTATACCAATACATAATGCTACCAGCAGTGCCCAAGTGTTCTCTTTTCTCCACATTCATGCCAGCATTTGTTAACTTTTGTCTTTTTGACCCTAGCCATACCTAACAGATATCTCATTGTGGTTTTGATTTGCATTTCCCTAATGACTAGTATTGCTGAGCATCTTTTCACATACCTATTGGTCTTTTGTGTATCTTTTTTGGGGGAAATAAATATTTATTCAGGTCCTTTGCCCATTTTTAAATTGAGTTATTACATTGTTGTTGTTGTTACTGAGTTGTATGAGTTCTTTATATATTTTGCATATTAACCCCTTATTAGATATATGGTCTGCAAATATTTTTTTCTCATTCTGTGGATTGTCTTTTTACTTTGTTGGATTCTTTTGCTCAACAGAGGCTTTTCAGTTTGATGTAGTCCCACTTGCCCATTTTTATTTTGTTACTTGTGTTTTAGGTGTCATGTCCACAGAATCATTATCAAGATCCAAGTCAAGTAACTTTATTTTTGGGGTGTGTGTGTGTGTGTGTGTGTGTGTGTGTGTGTGTGTGTGTGTTAGGAATTTCATAGTTTCAGGTCTTACATTTATGTCTTTAATACACTTCAGGTTAATTTTTGTGAGTGATGTAAAATAGGGGTCCAGTTCCATTCTTTCACATGTGAATATCCAATGATCCCGGAACCACTTATTGAAGAGACTGCCTATTCTCCATTGAGTATTCTTGGCTTTCTTGTCAAATATTAATTGAACACATATTCTTGGGATTATTTCTGGGCTCTTGATTTTGATCCATTGACTTATTGTTTGTTTTTATGCCAGAACCATACTGCTTGGATTACTATAGATGTATAGCATAGCTTGACATCAGAGAGTGTGTTGCCTCTAGTGTTGTCCTTTCTCAAGATTGCTTTGGTCAGTCCAGGTCTTCTATGGTTTCATACAAATATTAAGGTTATTTTTCCTATTTATGTGAAAAATGTTATTGGAATTTTGATTAAGATTGCATTGAATTTATAGATTGCTTTGGGTAGGATAAATATTTTAACAATATTCATTCTTCTGATCCACGAACACAGGATATTTTTACATTTGTGTGTGTGTCTTCTTCAATTTCTCTTATCAGAGTCTTTAAGTTTTCAGAGTAGAGATCTTTCACCTTAAATTCATTCTTAAGTATTTTATTGTTTCTTTTTTTAAAGATTTTGTTTATTCATTTGAGAAAGAGAGAGAGAGAGCAAGTAAGCACAAACAGGGAAGGAGGGGCAGAAGGAAAGGGATAAGCAGATTCCCAGCTGAGTGGGGAGCCCAAGGAGGAGCTCCATCCCAGGACCCTGGGACCATGACCTGAACTGAATTAATTGTTAATGTATAGAAATGCTATTGATTTATGTTAATGTTGTATTCTGCAACTTCAGTGAATTTATTGATTAGATATAAGAGTTTTTAGGTTGAGTGCTACTCATTCTCCTCATTTAAAAATGAAGATGATGACATTATCTTCCTCATGTTTTTTTTTTTTGAGAGGCTTAATAAAATAGTAATTTCACAGGCCTTAACATAGTGTCTGCCATAAGTATTGACACAGTAAATGTTCTTACTCTAATTCCCTAACATTTAATATTTTTTCTATGACCTGACATCACAAAAAAGGAACACTGCTATAGCAAGATTTTTCATAATACATACAGCTCACTCTCTAACAGTTTCCCCATGATCATTTGAAAGAATAAAGACCACCTTTATTTTGATTAGCTGGAGAAAGAAGTTGGAAATTCTGAACTCCTCTTTGTAAGGGCACCTGGAAGTTGGAGCCTTAGATATCTATTTTGAAGAGAAGTCAGGCAAACTAAATAGGATAATGCATACAAACGATCTTTAAAAATGGCAAAACATGTGGCATATAAAGAGGATAATCATTATTCTTAGGAAAAGGATGGTAACTTTGTAGATAACATGGGAACAGTACATACAACAGTGAGGCTTTTTGGAGTTGGTAAAGGGACAAATTCCACAAACTTCCATGCTATTCCTCTGATAAAAATCTTGAGCAATCACTTCTTTAACAAAAAAAATTATCACAAGGCAATCTAACAACATAACAAGACAAAGTGCTCTGGTTGTTAACGCCTTTGGGTGACATCTCCTGAAAAAATATCTCCCCTACGGAGATTACAGAATGGTATTATTCTTGCTTCACTATTTTCATATGCAGCAAGAAGAAACTACAGGCTAATGAATCAACATGTCACTTATCCAGCCTCCTTCTTTCAGCAGCATTGCTTTAAATAATCTCTTCTTTGAATTATTCAGTAATTTCACCAGAAGCACAGCAAGGATTATTAGTCAATCTTTCCTACACGAGGCATGGTTGGAAGGCTTAATAGTTTGAAACTTAAAATTATTTCTTAGTTATGTAAATGCTTGTGATCTATCATTTGTTCATGAAATGTTTCATGAAATAGTGAGACTGAAATAAAACTTTCACTTTGAAACAAGAAACCATTTACTATAAGAAGAAACTAGTTGTAGGTTTATCAAGTAGATAAAGCAGTCATGGGGCTGTTTGTCAAATACACACATATTAAAATATACAGACAATGGAATTCTTAGGAAGAAGTGGATCCCAATGCAAACTGCCTCTATACAAATAAGGCCATCTTTCAGCTAAAAGAAATCTATTTGAAAGGTTTTTTTTTTTTCTTAATCCATTATTCCAAATTGAAATCCCAGAAATTTCTTTCAAACAACATCCTTGTGTAGAACAGTTGTTCCATGGTGGACATGCCTTGGTTACTGCCATCTTGGGCATAATCAATTTGATCTAGTTTGATCCAGGGTCATGTTGCAAGTCACTCTAATTGCCAATAGCTTCTGTTGCTAACATTATCAGAATGGACCAGAGCATATGTTAGTAGTTTACCTCTTCAAAGATCAGGGCCTTTATGCTTATCTGCTTTGCCCTTGTTTGACTGGAACAATCAGGAGAAATTATCTTTATTCCAATGGAATTATGTATGATCAGTCCATGCAAGTCTAATATGTCATGTCCAGACATTGTAGGGAAGCAGATACATGGTGCTTCTGCTTTGAGATCAAACCATGAGAGAAGCAGGCACAACATAAGCAGTTCTTGGTAACCAAAGAGGCTTGGGCTGAAAAATTAATTAAAAGCCACGCATTTACCTGCATATGTTTTCTTGTGGGGAGTTTTTCTAACAAAATATTTACTTAGCATCCCAAAGAGAAACAGTACCAGACATTTATGAGATAACCTCAAAAGCTGTTGAAGCATTATACATTGATTTCAGGAACTCAGTTAGCTTTGCTGAGCATGGCTATGTGCAGTCATGTAGTTGGGCATTGTTTGACTCCTCTTATATAGCTAATAGTCTATGGATGTTCAACCTTGTTCATAATTGAATAGAAATGAAAGATGGGGAGTAAGAAATGAGGTATAGAAAACAAAATGAAAATGACTACTCTCCATGCCTCCACTGTAGGCTTCCAAACCTGAACTAGGATAAAACATGGGGATAGAGGGGAAGCTTTAAATTTGGATTTAGATTGGACACTTCATTATGTAAGAGTCATTGGTCACTGGAAAGGTTTTTGGATCCGCCCAAATTTTTTCTGGATAGAGAGAAGAGCAAGTCCATAAAGTAAGCTTAACAGTGAGAGACAGAGAGGGGGGTGAGGGAGGAGAGAGAGAAAACTTCAATGCTAAGCCATCTGTTAGATTCAGCCCATTCAATAAACCTGTTACACATAGAGCAGCTACTGACTATAACAATGTATGGATAGATGAATAAATGCACGAGTAAATAGATAAATAAATGAATACCTTAAAATACAGGAGTTCCTTTCTTGAAAGTCAGGTCTGGGTTAGCATAGTCATAGGAAAAAACAGTGCAACTTTAGGGGTTGCTAGAATTAGAACTGGATCTGCCATGCCTCTTTTTCTCCTCTTCTGGTTTTTCTCTCTGGATAGAGAAAATTACAGTTCTACCTCCAGAGAGGAAAAGAAACTTAGAGAAAAAAAAAAATCCCAGAGGAAGCCTCCATTAACTTGTCTTTTTTTTGTCATGTGCCCATAACTAGACAAATCACTACAGTGGAGGAAGAGCGGGTAGTGATACATGGTGACTGGTAAGCCCACCAGGAAACACATGGGTGCAATGAGGAAGGAGTTGCTCTCCAAAGAAAATGGGGCATGGTGGAACTATTCTGGAAAGACAAAAATACTAAGGGTCTATTCCCTATGCTCTCCAATTTTGTTCCTAAAAAATAAATTGCTAAAGTGTACCATTCACTGGTGAGAGGGATGATGGATTTATGAGCATTGAAAGCCAACAGTTTTTGTCAATGATTGTGATGACTTACTGACAGCCACAGTCAACAATGTCTGGAGGAGCATAACAGAGTATAAATGCTCTGAAAAAGGTAGGCAAGTAACACTTTGTAATATTTCAAGTAAAGAAATGCTGCTCATTACTCAGAAACTCTACTTCCTAATATGAATGGCAAGTTCTTCAGGCAATTCTCAGGAGAGGTTTGTTTATAAGAGTATCTCTAATAATTATAATTTTTTCCTATCTATATATATTCTATATAGAACAAGAACTAAAGCATATTAACTGCATTTCAGAACACAGAAGTTATCAAATATTTTATGACATATTTGTTTTTAGTTGATTTATTTGGAATTGTAGGGCTAGACTTTTATAGCCAGTTTTCATAACAATATAATTTTCCAACAATTTAAGTAAATTTCCACTATGTAAATACTGATATCTTGGGTATGTCTTCATGATCCCAAATTTTACCATAAAAGTACAAATAGCATTAGAATCATTTTACTTTTTTTGTATTGTAAGATTTTATTTTTTAAGACTTTATTTTTATTTTTTTATTTTAGGGAAAGAGAGAGTGCACATGAGTGGGGGTTGGGAGAGGCAGACAGAGAGGGAGAGAGAGAACCTCAAGCAGGCTCCACAGTCAGCATGGAGCTGATGCAAGGCTGCATCTCACAACCCATGAGATCAGGACCTGAACTGAAATCAAGAGTTGGGTCCTCTACTGACTGAGCTACCCAGGCATGCCCACATAAGCTTATTTTTGTAATACACCTGATAAAATTCATTTCCAAACCTTTTAAACAACCCAAAAAATTACAGAAGAAAGTTACCTGTAGTTTTGGGGGCTTTTTTTTTTTTTTTAGATTTTATTTATTTATTTGTCAGAGAGAGCGAGCGTGCAAGTCCAAGCAGGGGAGTGGCAGGCAGAGAGAGAATCAGGCTCCCTGCTGAGCAAGGAGCCCAATGCAGGACTCCATCCCAGGACCCTGGGATCATGACCTGAGCTGAAGGCAGGTGCTTAACCAACTGAGCCACCCAGGCATCCCTACCTGTAGTTTTTTAATGGTAATATTTTTTCCTATAAATTATTTTCTATATATTGATTGTATAACCAATTACCTTACACTTCCTTAGTTTTTAAAAATCATTTTTAGTTAATTCCATTGGCTTTTCCAAGTATTTTATTGGATTTTATTTCTAACTTTTAATGGAATTCTATATTTATTAGTATTTGGTTGTTTAATGTTATGTTTAAAGCTGCATGTTTTTATCTGGATATTTATATATTTTTCCATGGATACTTCTATTCTCTGGACACTTATAGGATTCTTTTTATTTTGAAGTATCTTTTTATTTGAAATTCAAAAACCTCAGGATATATTTTATCCATTTCCTACACTTGTTTTATGCTTTTCTAAAAATTATGGAGATTTTTATTATTTTCTAGGTTTTTGTCTTTTTTTAATTTGGAAAATCTTTAGTCTGCTTAAATTTGGACATTTTCTGTATTTTATTTGTTCAGTTCCCTTTAACTATATTTTAGCTCTCCATTGTCTGCCCAGTTCTTTGCTTTTTAAAAAAAAATTGTATCTAGCCTGCTTAATATCAAATTCCATTTTCTTTACTGCTGTTTTTATATGTTGCTGTTTCTAATTTAACCTTAAATACTATAGTGTCATTAATTTACTCTTAAATTTCTTAACTTTTTAGTTGGAATAATCCCCTACTAATTTTGTTCCGTTTTATCCTTATCGCCTATCTTATACATGCTTTAGTTTTGTCCTCTTTTCTTAATGGGTTTAAGTCAACGCTTTTTGTTTTACAGATGAAGAATTTAGGACCACAGAGATTGAATGACTTCCTAAAAGTCACAGTGAGATAGATTACTCTACACATCTCTCCATGTTGTCTCTCCCTCTCTAAAACTGCCAATCCAATAACAATGTCTTGGTCAGACTATAGGCTATAAATTTTGCAAATTCAAAAAGAAAAGCACAGCTTAAACAGTGAATTGATTATCTACTGGCTCCATAAATAAATATGGTCATATTAAGAGCTAGTATAAAGTGAAATAAACCAGACCCAGAAAGACAAATACTGTATGATCTCACTTATATGTGGAATCTAAAAGGTCAAACTCATAGAACCTGAGAGCAGAATGATGGTTGCCAAGAGCTGGGTGGTACGGGTGGGAGAAATGGGGAATGTTGGTCAAAGGGTTACAAACTTTCTGTTCTAAGATGAATTAGTTCTGAAGTTCTATTGACTTCAGTTGACATAGTGACTACAGTTGATAGTACACTATTGTGTACTTGAAATTTGCTAGGAGAATAGATCTTAAGTGTTCTTACCATGCACAAGAAAAGGTAAATGTGAGGTGATGGGTGTGTTAATTAACTTGATTGTAGTAAGCATTGCACAAGGTGTACATACATTCAATCATCATGTTGTACACCTTTAAAAAAAAGTGTTAGTAGAGCACAGTGGTAAAGACAGAGACATTGGAGCCATAGTCCCTGGGTGGGAATCCCAACTCCTCCATTTCTAGTGCTGTGCCCCCGGAAAAGCTACTGAACTTCCCTAAGCCCAAGTGTCTTCATCCGTAAAAAAAAGGGATGATAATACCTGTATTTATCTGGTATTATCAGTAGTATACCTGGTACAAAGGGTTGTTGTAAGGATTAACTGGGTTAATACATATTAAACCCTTAGAAATGCCTGGCAAATATTCCACAGGTGTTATTACAGCCTTGTTCTTATAGTATTAAAACATGCATCTTTGGGTCATGGGGATGAATCATCATGATGTGGTAAGTGGTGAGGGTAGAGACAGGCATCCAGAAGGCTGCATAAAGACATCTGAGAGAAAAAAAAAAAAAAAGGGAAGAAAGTAATATGCTGCCCTACTCAGGTCCCTGACTCCTCAGCTTGGTATGAGAATGAGGTTACACTCTTTGTTTCTGTCAGTTATATGCCTGTTATAAAAGCATTTAATTAAAAGACACATATAATATATGAAATATAATTAGGCACGTTATAACAGCATTGGCAGGAGCAAGATAGCTCACTTAAAACATATCGGGGTGCTTGGGTGGCTCATTCGGTTAAGCCTCTGACTCTTGATTTTGGCTTGGGTTGTGATCTCATGGGTCCTGAAATCAAGGCCTACATGGGGCTCCAGGCTCAGTGCAGAGTCTGCTGGAGATTCTTTCTTCCCCCTCTGTCCCTTCCCATGCTCAGGCTCCATGCTCTCTCTCTCAAATAAATAAATAAAATCTTTAAAAAAAACAGATTACTGAAGAGAAAGGACTATTTACACAAGTGTGATCAGGGTAAAGGAAATCAAACTAGGGATGATAGCTCGTCATGTATCCTCAGGTGAACAACATCTGGAAATAACCACGACTCCTAGATGCAAGGAGAGAGAGTGGTTGCCAGACTAAGGTGAGACCTGCTGTTTTAAGGAAGTGTTGCTCCATGAAGCTATGTCCCTCATAAAGAAAGACAGATAATGCCAGCTTATGCCAGGGCAAGAAAGGAACCAAGAGAATAAGCACCCAGCCTTTCTATTTTCCCATTATCCAATCTCCTGCTTGTACCTCTCATTGACTGAATTCAATGATAAACCAAAGGACAAGGATCTCAGCCTCTAAGCTGTGTCCTGGTGGTGTTGTCAGCTGCTTAGATGTACATTAATGACTGTATTAGTTTTCATCTTTTGTCTGACATTCAAGCCCTCACCGAAATAACTCCAAATTACCTTAGGGCTCTGGGGTGGATAATATGAATTGGTTCACTCAGCCCCTACTCCATCTGCCTTTCAGGATGTTTCCTCTACTGCAAAGGCTGAAAGACTATAAACCAAATTTCCTAGACTCATTGCAACTACTGTTCTGGATACAGAACGTTTTACTGATGAGATGCATAAGTGTGAAATTCAGAATGCAGATATAATGCAAAGGTTATCTTGCTGTTGCTGGTTGTGCAGGCAATCAAGGTGATGGGAACTAAATGCTAAGAGGTAATTACAGAGCACACACTCCACCATGAAATACCTATTCACCAAATTTGGAGGGGTTAAAAGACAGTTGTGGGGTGGTAGAACCAGTGTTGGCAGCATTTTCAGATCTCAGCTCTCCTATGTGGTGTGCTCTTGAAATTTAACCTATTCAAAATTCCTGCTATTTCACAGTGCTTTCAATAACTTTGTAAGCACATATTTATTTATCTGCATTAAATCCTTTGCTACTTGAAAGAGCTAGAGTGAGCTTTGTTTCCTGCACTGAAGTGTGCCTAATACAAACCCCACTGTTCCTACTCTTCAGCACACACCATGTACTTCAGTATTATGGGTCGCTGTTGGGCATCAAAAAAAACTCGAGATTCCCTGATAGGTCTTTGCTTGAACTAACCTTCCTTTCTGAAAATCTCACCTCTATGCAATCCCCTCCCCTTCCTCCCCTTCTCCTCCTCCTCCTCTTTCTCCTATTGTTTGTTCTCTCTCCCCCTTCCCCTTCCTCTCTCTTGCTCTCTGTGCCTGGCTCACTACATACCTCTAAATGTCTACAGCAATAAACTCTTATTAATCATCATAATCATATATTTATGTCCAATTTCCCTAAATGTATTAGGGCATACCTCGAGCTTCTTTTCATGCTTACTGTATTTTAATGCATGTGTGACAAATTCACCAAGTCCTATTCCAATGTCTTGGGTATAGCTATAGGTTGATAAATATTTTCAGGTTAATTATGGGTGAAAGAAATTTTGCATTCCACGTGCAACCCTAGTTTTCATAGACTCACAAACAGAAGTCTATGACTTTCAAAATTGACACCCTAAAATTGTGATATGTCACTGATATTCTTTAACATTCAAGCCAAAACAAGATGTTGCAGAAATTGTCAGTGACTTCTAGTTGAAGATGAATGTGTGCTTTTTAATGATGAGGGGAAAAATAAAACAACAGTAATTCAATCAACTCATACATTGTTTTAAATCTGGCTCAAAAACTGGAAACACACATTTGCTATTACTGAATTCCTAGAGAAGCATTTGTTGATTCCTAGAAAAAGGTGTTCTTTTTATGCCTTTATGTCATCTAAATAAACACACGAACATACATTTCCCTCTCTGTTCGAATGTATATATTCAAACAAAAAGTTTTGGGCTTTTCAGAAGCATACTACAGAAGTGAATAAATATTAACATGGATGGCTAGAGAGAGTGAACTATGCCAAGAAATAGAAATGGATGAGAAAATGCATTGCAAATTAAAAATCACCATATAAATTCAAAATATGTTAAGTGAAGAATAGTTTCCTTTCTTAGCAAGGAAATTGTAGGCTTGAGACCAAGACTTGGTACCATACTTAACTATCTAAACTTGGGCCGATTGCTTACTGTCATTTAGTTTCATTTTAGTTGCACATCAAATGGGAAAACTGGATTTTATTTTCTTGGTTCTCTTGAATTAAAGCACAAAAACAACCAACAGAGAATGCTCCTGAGTAGCAGATGTTCATCACATCTTGAAAACACTCATGCCACAGCTGAGAAACACGGCATGACAGCCAAATAGGACACTTTTGGCTTCTATTAATCATCTCATGGGTCTGTGATAAAATTAAAAGGCTGCAAAAGGAAGGTACAATGCAGTACTTCTAGAAGACACTGGTTCCTGTCATAAGATGCAAAACAGCTGCATGTTTAAGAGCCATCCAGTCCCTTGATCACACAGATGTTTGGCACAGAACAGTCCAGGGTCCAGATGTTCGACCACAGTTAGCACTCTGTATCCAGAAGTTAAAGCACCAGATAGAATAGGCTTTAACACATTGTTTTTCCTACCTTGAGATAACTTTCATTTTTCTTTCTCTTTTATAATTCTCAGGATTGAATGTCTTCATGTTTTCAATCTACAATGGATCATTTTAGGCTCATATTTTTTTATCCAACCATAATAAATATTACACTATAGGTTTGTAATCAGTATTCATTTTAAGAAAAGTAATGGTTTAATGGAATGAAACAAAGTGAATGTTTTTGGCTTTAAAAAGTTATTTTCAATAACAATTATAATACAATATTTTGAAGGAAATTAAATTTGAATAAAGTTGAGGTAAACACCATTTACATGTGAGAACAGAGATTATCTATGAATTGATTAATCATGTTTAATCTGGTTACATGGCTTAACCCAGAATTCACTAGGTACTATCCCAAAAGTGGTTTTAGGCCAGTCCCCACTAGGTAACAAATTAACAAATTACAGAATCTACCTCTAGTGAATATATTCCCTAAAAATGCTACTTCATTACCATCCCATTATTCACACTGATGATTTTCATCTGGTGCTAAGAACATTGCAATTTTTTTATTATCAAATCTTTAGCTACTGATTTATCTTATGCAGGAAAGATGCATAGACTATGTACAAATGATTGCATTTTCAACAATATATTAAATCACCTTAACATATTCCCCTCCCTCCTCTCTCCTCTATCTTTTTTGGTGGAAATTTGAACAATCAGGTAATAGCCTGTTTATAAATTAATGGCTGCAACTGGTTTTATAGCCCAAATCTTCCAGTGGTACAGATGGACTATAGATCTCTGATAATGTAATTAGAGCTGCCACTGTAGTATATTGGAAATATTATTGAATTAGGAATTAGGAAACTGAGATTTCAGTTCTGTTTTATTATTGACAATATATAAAACAAAGATGTTTAATTTTTCCTGTTGAGTTTTAATTTCCTTATTTATCAATAAAGGTTGAAAGAGGTGGTTTCTAATGTACCTTCTGCTAATTAGCCTCCTGTTACAAGTCATGTCTGCCCTAACATAAACAGGAAGTGCCTATATTTGCTTTGTTAACTATTATTTCAAATATATATTTTCCTTCTCACACCCACGGTATATACTGTTTTCTTCATTAGATATGAAACTACTGTATAAACTATTCAAAGTTTTAAGAGGAGATAACTAATGATAAACATCCCCAAAACAGTAACTTTCTAAAAGGGTGCCTGGGTTGCTCAGACATTAAGCATCTGCCTTCGGCTCAGGTCATGATCCCAGGGTCCTGTAATTGAGCCCTGCATCAGGCTCCCTGCTCAGCAGGTAGCCTGCTTCTCCCTCTCCCGCTCCCTCTTCTTGTGTTCCCTTTCTCACTGTGTCTCTCTCTGTCAAATAAATAAATAAAATCTTCAAGTAAGTAAGTAAATAAATAAAATTAAGACTATATAGTTGGGGGGGGTGGGTTAGCCTGGTGATGGGTACTAAAGGGGGCAAGTATTGAATGGAGTACTGTGTGTTATGCACAAACAATGAATCATGGAACACTACATCAAAAACTAATGATGTAATGCATGGTGATTAACATAATAAAATAAAATTTAGAAAAAGACTATATAGAGCACAAAGACTAACATGTTAAAACTCTACAAATGTGAAAAATCCAAATCAGCTGAATATTAATTGTGGATTTAACATTTTAGTTGTGTTTTAAAGAAGGCTGATAAATATCGCTCTATATGAGGCTACTTATACATAAACAACTTTTTAAAAATCACAGACCTGTACCTCTGAAACAAATAATACATTATATCTTAAAAAAAAAAAAAAAGAAGATAGCAGGAAGGGAAGAATGAGGGGAGGGGAATCGGAGGGGGAGACGAACCATGAGAGACTATGGACTCTGAGAAACAAACTGAGGGCTCTAGAGGGGAGGGGGTAGGGGCATGGGCTAGCCTGGTGATGGGTATTAAAGAGGGCACGCTGTGCATGGAGCACTGGGTGTTATATGCAAACAATGAATCATGGAACACTACATCAAAAACTAATGATGTAATGTATGGTGATTAACATAACAGAATAATAAATAAATAAATAAATAAATAAATAAAAATTATAGAACTTAAATTATTTTTAAATAAATTATGAAGTACTTTAAATTATAATTTATGAAGTTATAAATTATAAAGTATATATCTGCTTTTTGAAGTTTAGAAAAGAGTTCATTAAATCCAATAAGCACCAGTTTTCAAATGACTTTTCATTTTTCATTTGTTAAGGAAGAGGAAAATTCATGTAGGCAAAGGATGTCTGAAGTAAAGGTAAAGAGACTAGGGAAGAGTCAAATGAAGAAAATCAGCTAATTCTTATGTGGCTTTGCATATGGGAAATTGAAATTTTCAAACACTCAAATATTAATTCACTGAGATAGTGAGTTTTAGAGCATCATTGAATGCCATTGCCCTTTGAAATGCCAATTTACCAATATTCACAGTTTTTTAGTTGTATTAATCCTTAACCTTTGGAGGCCTTCTCTTTAGAAGGCACAATTCAACAAAGAAAAATTACCTTCTGGAGAGAAAGCAGACATGAAACTTCAACTACTATGAACCAAAAGACATAAGAACATATGAAATCACACACACACACATCTCATATACAAAGTGAACCATCTGAAAAGATAAATGAAAATATTTACAGAAATTATCTTTGGATAGGAGATTATGGGTAACTTTCACAAGATACTTATCTTTATTTCAAAACTTACTAAAAACATGAATTATTTGTGAAAAATAATTTATTAACCAATTAACTAACATATAATATATGTAGGAGTCATTCGAGAATTTCATCCATTTCTTCAGCAAGTGGGCCATACCACTTGAACCAGTAAATATAAAATTTTGCTGCATGTTAGAATCACCTAGGGAGCTTTAAAACAATCCCATTATCCAGGCTGCACTCTATACCAATAAAATTAGAAGCTCTGAGAATCAGACCTAGACATCAGTATTTTTGTTTGTTTTCTTTTTTTAACACTTCATGAATTTGCATGTCATCCTTGCACAGGGGCCATGCTAATCTTTCCTGTATCATTCCAATTTTAGTATATGCGATGTCGAAGTGAGCACAAGACATCAGTATTTTTAACACAACCTGCATCCAGCTGATTCCATTGTCCAGCCAAATCTGAGAACCAGTGATATAGAACATAGATATATGTTATATATAAATTCAATGAGTTTAAATTCTAGAAAAATGACATAAAGATGCAATTGTCCATTAATAAGTGTTCAGTGATGGCATTCTTAAACTCTTTCTGTGACCTTATCTTGGCAGACTTCTCAAGAGCCTGTCCTTCCTTGATTCATGCCCGTTTCCATACCGTTTCACAAAGACTTCTGTTGATTCTGTGAACTACCTGATATTCTTCCTATAAATTACTTTGTGACATAATACTCAGTTGTTTGAAGTGTAAACCCCTAAATCGTATATTCTTAAAGCATTATTAATGTAGTAAATAATTTGAACTAGGTAAAAAGAGAAAATAAACTTCCATGTAGGTAAAATTAAATTTTATTTTTTAAAGAAAACATTTGGACGAATACTATCTATAATTAGTAAAATATATACTAATTATCATGTATTTGACAGTATATTTTGTGAGTATTTTCTCATTGGTGTTCTTAACCAATATCATTAGGTAATTACTATAACTATCCTCATGTCACAAATGAACAAATTACTATTTAATCAGGCTAAGGGTTTGAAGCCAAGTGGTTTGATTCAGTCTATTCTCTTAACCATAATGCTATGTTTATTAATGGATTTGGGTTGTTATGATAGTGAAAAGAATGCAGGGGTAAGAGAGAGGTAACTTGAAAGTGATTACAAAGTGGGAGAGTTTTGGGTTACATGAGCTTTTGTAAATGCATATTCCTTTGACATGGTTTTGGTATATTACCTCAATCATGTTGTTGTGTTTAATCGTTAATAAAATATCCTAGGGTCCATTAAGTTGAATCTCTTATCCATGACTGAAAGACTAAGGAGAAACACAAACCTCTGTATATGTGCTAAAAGAATATTGTCCATTTCTGCCTGATTAATAAGTTATTCACCCCATCATACAACCATGGAATGACATTCATGTCATATGAATGATGGGATGATACAAATATCTTAAAATTAGCATCTGCTATTGATGCATCTTTGCATCTCTCATGTCACCTAAATATTGGAGAATTTTTTCAGTTTTAAAAAAATTACTGATGTTGGGGTGCCTGGGTGGCTTAGTCATTAAGAGTCTGCCTTGGGGGTGCCTGGGTGGCTCAGTCAGTTGAGCGATTGCCTTCGGCTCAGGTCATGATCCTGGAGTCCCGGGATGGAATCCCGCATTGGGCTCCCTGCACAGCGGGGAGTCTGCTTCTCCCTCTGACCCTTCCCCCTCTCATGTGCTCTCTCTCTCTCTCATTCTCGCTCTCTCAAATAGATAAATAAATAAAATCTTAAAAAGAAAAAAAAGAGTCTGCCTTAAGCTCAGGTCATGATCCCAGGGCCCTGGGATCAAGCCCCGCATCCACTGGGCTCCCTGCTCGGCAGGAAGCCTGCTTCACCTTCTCCCATTCCCCCTGCTCATGTCCTTCTCTTGCTTTGTCTCTCTCTGTCAAATAAATAAATAAAATCTTTAAAAAAAATTTACTGATGTTACTAAGTCAGTAGACTCAAAGTTTTTCTATGTATTTATTATTTCAAGATATATTTAATAGAAATTGGTTATTTTTAGAAGATGGAGACACAAAACCAAAAGGAATGAGCCTTTGCCTTAAAGAGTATTCCCCAAAATGAGTTTTGGGTCCAAATATGGAAAAAAATAGAAACAGTATTATCCTAGTTCAGGTAATTATTAAGTGAGATAATAAATAACACTCATCTCACTTCCATTGTTCAGCCAAGAAAACTATCAAATTTCCATCTCCACTCCTGACCTTTCCCCCAAATTTCAGAATCTTATATCCAACTGCTTAACTGGCATGTACATGTGGATGTTTAAACCTAACAACAACAAAACCAAACTACTAGTTTCTGAACTTACACCTGCTCTAGTCATACTTCCGTAGCTCAGTAAATGGCAACTTCATTCTCCTACAGGCAGAGCCAAAGTAGCTTGGAATTATCCTTCCCTTTTTTTTTTTCCTTTCTTGTACACCTCAAACCGAAGTCTGTCAGTAAAACCTGTGAGCTTAATCTTCCAAATTTATGTAAAATCTGACCCTTTTGGTCACTACCCTTCTTGCTACTACCTTAGCAGTATGTGACAAGCCTAGGGCTAACACCATACTTAACAGTGAAAGGCTAAAACCTTTTCTTTCAAGATCAGGAACAAGGCAAGAGTTCCCACTGTCACCACTCCTATTCAACATAGTACTGGAAGTCCTACCTGGACCAATCAGGCAACATAAACAAATAAAAGGCATCCAAATTAAGAGAAGAAATAAAAGTGTGTGTATTTCTAGATGACATGATCTTATATAGAAAAAAATCCTACAGGCTCAACCAAAGAACTGTTAAAACTAATCAACAAATTCAGGAAAGCTGCAGGATATAATATCAACATACAGAATCAGTTGTACTTCCAAACAATGAAATATCTGAAAAGAAATAGTCTCATTCAGAATAGAATCAAAACTATAAAATACTTAGGAATGAATTTAACCATGGAGGTAAAAGATTTCTGTACTAAAACTTCAACTCTGATGAGGGAAACTGAAGAAGATGCAAACAAATGTAAAGATAGTCTTTGTTTATGGATCAGAAGAATGAATATAGTTAAAATGTCTATACTACCCAAAGCTATTTGTAGATTCAGTGCAATCCCTATCAAAATTCCAACAGATTTCTATACTACAAAGCTATAACAATCAAAACAATATGATACTGGCAGAAAAAATAGACATATACAAAAGAACAGAATAGAGTCCAGAAATAAAACCCTGCATATGTAGTCACATAATATTTGGTAAGAGAGCCAAGAATACTTAATGGGGAAAGGAAAGCCTCTCCAACAAATGTTGGGGAAACTAGATAAACACATGTAGAAAAGTGAAATTGGACCTCTGTTTTATACAATTCACAAAAATTAACTTGAAATGGATCAAAGATTTAAATGTAAGATCTGAAAATGTAAAACTCTGAGCAGAAAACAAGGGGGAAAGCTCCTTGTCACAGGTATTGACAATGATTTTTTTTTTGGATATGACACCAAAAGTATAAGCAACAAAGCAGAGATAAGTAAATTGGCCTACATCAAACTGAAAAGATTCTGCTCACCAAAGGAAAGCATCAACAAAATGAAAAGCCAACCTACAGAATGGGACAAAAGATTTGCCAACCATATATTTGATAAGGGGTTAATATAAAAAATACATAAAGACTCATACAGAAAACAAGCAATCTGATTAAAAATGAGCAGAGGAACTGAATAATAGACATACAAATGGCCAAGAGGTAGATGAAAAGATGCTCAACATCATTAATCCTCAGTGAAACGCCAAACAAAATGAGATGTCACCTCATACATGTTAGAACGGCTATCATCAAAAAGCAAATAACAAGTGTTGGTAAGGATGTGGGGGGAAAAAGGAGCCCTTGTGCCCTATTGGGAATATAAGTTAGCATAGCCACTATGAAAAACAGTCTGGAGTTTACTCAAAATATTAAAAAAAAACTACCTTATGATCCAGCAATCCCACTTCTGGGTATATATCCAAAGGAAACTAAAAACAGGTTATCAAAGATATATCCGCATTCCTGTGTTTTTGCAGCATTATTTCCAATATAAGGAAACAATCTAAGTGCCTGTCAATAGAAAAATGGATTAAGAAATTGTATGTGTGTATGAGTGTTTGTCGGTGTATAAATGATGGATTATATATCATTCCATATTTCATATTATATAAAATATAGATACCATATAATGATACCATACTAAGAACTTGAAAATTGCTAAGATTTTAAATGTCCTCACCAAAAATAGAAATGGTAATTACATGATCTGATGTAGTTGTTAGATAACAGTACAGTGGTAATCATATTGCAATACATGTATCAAATCAAACATAGTACACTTCTGTTGTCTTGTTCTGTGTATTGATGTTGAAAAGTCTGATACCACCCTGAATTTGTTTTGTTTTTTCTCCAAACTTCATTGAGATAAAATTGACATAAAACATATAACTTTAAAGTCTACTGTAACCTTAAGTTATCTATATGTTAGAGCAAGACAACAGTGGAGCACCATTTTTAAGAATCCCAAGGAACGACATTATAAGACAACTGTTTTATACTCAGCCGAATGCCCTTCAATTAAGACTACAATAAAACTGATCTAACATGCACAAATAGAGGAAACTTATGGAGAAATTATACCTACAAGCCTTTCATATGGAATCCACTAAAAATAACTTTCATTAAATCAATAGATTTTTAGGAAAATGAGCAAAATTTTTAAGAACTGAATATATTTATTTGTATAGTAAGACCAAAAACAGAATAAAGATAGCTGGAAGAATAGTATATGGATTTTACATGCTCTGACAAATTAGAAATAACACCACTAAAAGTGGGTGGAAAAGGAGATAGAAAAGAGAAACTAGAATAAGAATTTGGAATTTTTCATAGGGAAAGGTGAAAGTCTAATGATAAAATTCAAAATTGACAAACTGAATAGTAGAAACTGAAGTAAGGTAAAAGGGAACTAAGGGATAGTATAAAATTATTGATAAAAAATAATATCTAGAACAAAAATATAATCCTTTCTAAATGCCAAAAGATAAAGAAAATTAAAAAGCCAACAAAAATAGCAGTGAAACAGATCACACAAAGATACAGAGTAACTATAACCCAATTCACAGTAAGTGTATCATAAAGTTATCTGACAAAAATGAGAGAGAACCTCCAAATGACTGCATTATACCTATTTGAAAATGAGTTTCCAATTGGCTTATAAAACAAAACTAAAGCTTAGCTGTATTTATAAAAGCCTAAAGTAAAATAAAATGATTCAAAAGATAAAATAAAAGAGATGGGCAAATGCAGACCAATACATGAAAGCAAAAAAAGGGGCAACTATCTAGATATTTAAGGTACATTTCAAACAAAAGGCGAATTTTAAATTTCAAATCAAACATACACCTTCTAACACTCAAGGTTACAATTCACAATGAAATTATACATAAAAGAGTTATGAATATCTATGCACTAAATAATACAGCAGTTCATACAGGATAAAAGTCATAGGGGAAAATTACAGGACATGAAAGGAAAAATAGAAACACACTATCCTGAGGAGATTTTAACATCCTTTATTGTTCAAGTCAGTCAAATAAATAAGTAAATAGGGCTATAGAGGACATAACAACATAATCAATAAGGAGGCTCTAAGATGGGTATTTATGAAAATGTATACCTTCAGTAAATAGAAGACAGATCTGCTTACAAAACACCATAATAAAAATCTATAAAAAGTTAGCATATAATAACACAAAGAAAATATCATTACATTTTATAAAGAAAAAAAATGATACCAAAATATTGTCTGGTCACAATGTAGTAAAACTAGGAAAAATAGCAAAATAAAAAGAAATCTTTTCCATCTGGAAATTAAAATGTAAACCAAAATTTCTAAAATTTTAGATAATAATGTTAATGAAAATGATATATTTTCGAATATACAGCAAATAGCAAAAGATATACTAAAATGAATTGCAAAACCTTAAACAATAAGAATGAGAAAATTAAAATAAACATCCAACAAAAACAAAATAAACCAAAGACAAGCATTATAAAGACACGTTAATAACAGAAGTTAACATGTTAGATAACAATAATAATGAGATGAACGGATAAATTAAAAGTTGTCTCTTTGGGAAATAATTTAAAAGAAAAAAGAACAGCAAAAAATGACATCATCAAAAATGACTGTTAATACCAAGTTTTCTTTTTTTAAAAATAAGGAAATAAAATAAAGAGAAAATAAAGTATTATTTACTGCTTTTATGAGGAAATATAGTTCATTAACAGTTGAAAAGAAACCTTTAAAAAAACAGAATTATGACAGCTAATAATGTATGATAGCCTTTCTTTTTGGTACCAGTTTGGACATCAAATAAAAAAATTACGTCAGGCAAAGATCATCAATGGATGCTAAAAAGAGGCCAAAATTGATGTAGACAGAATATTCGCATACTGCCAAAATATCACCACAGATTATTTTATAATTGCAAAGGAAAAATTTTATTTTTATAATAGAGAAGTTTGGTTGTCACCCCTTTAAAGAAGTGACCAAATTTACCATCAAGTGAAATTACTTGACGATATGTTCCACCTGATATAATATGAAGTAAATAACTCTTAAGAAATATTCTCCACAGAAGAAATATTTAACATAAATGTAATCAAACTATTTTAACTTTTAAAAAGAAATTCAACAATATACACAGAGAAATATCTAAAACGACCCTGTGTAGGGGGGGGAAAATCAAAAACAGATATCTAAAAGAAAATTCACCTGATATCTTTAAAAGTCATTGCTATTTAAAAATGGGGGAGGAAAATTGTTCCAGATTATAACAAATGTGGATACTTCAATCAAATGCAAAGTGAAAATTTGCTATCTTGAAAAGGACTTGATAACAAATAATAGTCAAATCATTTTAAATATCTATAGATATAATATGTTATTTTGGTTATTGATGAGTATGTCCTTATTATGCAACATTTAAGGGTTAATTATGATGTGTACAACTTTTTTTGAAATGGTAACAAGGAGACTGAGATATCTATACACATATCTATATATCTATCAATATCTACCACATCTATATCTACCTATCGAAACAGTGCAAAGCATTAACAAATTTTGAATGTATCTGTAATAGCGGATGTGTGTTTTTATTATCATATTCCTTCACAGCTTGGGAATTTTAATAACTTAACAGGTGACAAATAGCCTGCTATTTTTCTTAACTGGTCTAAAAAATGTAACATTTTACCTACTTCTTTATTATCAACCTCAGTCAAAAAAGTTCTTTATGCCTGGGTAGACTTAATTTCTTCAGATGCCACAATCTGAGATGATTACTACTAGAAAATTTCTGGTTATTTTAGCAACTCCAAATTGAATTAGTACAATTAAAAACTTTTTTTTTAAAGAATTCAAAGTGTTCATTGAAAAATTATGCCACTAATCCTGTATCAATAAAATCTGAAAAACCAATCCCCAGACCCAGGCAAATTATATTTTTGAAGACCTGTACTTGATGTTCACAAAGGCCAGAGGAATGATTCATTACTAATTGACTGAAGGAGAGGGGGATGGAGTGAATATTCTTAATTTTCACTTCCCCATGATTTCCGTTATCTATGATAGTTGTGTGGAGTCCATCATCTGTGAATGTAAATTAAATTGGTCAAGAAAGTATATTTGGCAGAATAGGCTTACCTGTATGGTGGTTGGGATAGGAGAGCATCCAGCTAACCATAACTTCTCCTTTCTCAGACAATGGCATTTAATGGTTTGAAATGATGGTAACCATCATCACTTGGATTATTATTGTGTCTTATTTTCCATCCATCTTATTCAGAGCTTCTTAATTTTCATTTCCCTTTGAGTTCTGTAATCCTGGCTCACCAGTGTTACATTGGATGTGGGATAATCCTAGTGATATTGTGTGCTAAATGTTACTAGTGTTCACCAAAACTTTCCTCTCCTTTCTGGACACATGAATGCTCTTAAGATTCTTGTCGTTAAGGGAAGTGATGTGACTAGATCTGGCCAATAAAATGGGAGCAATGGAAAGTGATGTGAGACTTTCCTAGTCTGAAACAGTGAAAAATCACTGAGAGAAAGTCCAGCAACTCTCCACTTGCTTCATTGAGCAAGATCAGCCAGGATCCCTGAATATCTATGTGGGAAATAGGGCCTCTGTCATTGTATATTAATACAAACTAAGCCTTTTTACTTTCAGGTGCTGAGATGCAGGGTTTGTTAGCACAGCATAAACTAGCCTATCCTAATACACATGGCTTCTTCCTTCCCCTGTGAGTGAGGATTTTTGCTTGGTTGCTACAGTGCCTACTGGCACTGCCATTTAATCTGGGATTGTTAGGTCTATGAAACTAGCTCAGTAGGAAATCTTAGCATCACCTTTACATTTGTTTTAGCTAGAGAATCATGCTTCACAGATTGCTGGACCCAAACTGTAGTTGCTCCTGAAATGTGTATTTTAGTCACCTCCTGAAGAGTAATACATCTGGCATGTACGCCCAGAGAGATTTACTTTACTTGCTTACCACAGCTATTGATGATATGTGCCTCAAGTAGCATTTGTTCTCCCATATCCCTTTTGGCAAGAATAGGGTCTATTGTCCTCTTACTTTCAGAGAGATTCTACTTCAATTTTCCTAGTTTAACATGCCTGTTGATTTGTTTCCATTCATTTTCAAATATACCTAGAATTCACATTGTTTACTGGAATTCAGTGCCCTTTTGTTTTTCACTTCCCCTTGATTTTTGGATCAGATGTTTGTTTTATAAATACTCCTTTAGATTTTGAAATCTGTAGTCTCTCATAGTAAGATATTTGGAACCAATGAATTCTGTTCAAACAAATCCTGTCATTCTTTATCTCCCCGATTTAGATAACCTTATCCTGGAGGGTTCCCACACCAACTCTAGAATTAGACTGATCAGCTCTCTTGGGATATATTTACAATTTGTTGTGACTTTCCGTAATGTCCTAATTTTGTAACTTTCCTAAAGTGTGCCCTCTGAGGGGAGAGACAGTTTTTAAATCTCCATCTATAATAACCATGTTATATAGAATCCCATCTAATACTGCTTTGATAGTTCATGCTATTATTTTGGTCTTCCTTTTTCAAGGCTAAAAACATTTTCTCTTCCTTCTTCCTTTTCAATGTCTATCTATCCTGGACTATAAGATTCATATTTCCCTTTCATATATCATTAGTTTGGCTTCTAATATCTCATTTTTTAAGGAATTATGCTTTTCCTCTACCTTAGTCAGTTGGTTTTTATTTATTTTACTTTCCATCATACACTGCTTTTACTCTGAAATAAAATTAAAGCAAGTTTTCCAAAATCCTTAGTAGCCTCTATTAAGTCCTGAGAAAATAGGATTCCCAGAGAGAGTCTTGTAGGCAAAGTAGACCAAAAGGCTACTTTGGGTATTTAATAATTTCATTGAGTTTTTCTTCCTCAGCTCTAGGTATTCACTTTTACTAAGGGCTTCCATTCCTCCTTGTCTATTAATTAAAGCAATTATCATCTTAGTGCTACACATGCTTGCTAAGTCTGAGTTTCTAGGCACATTTGCTAAAGTTGAAAGCCGACCCCCCCCACACACACATACATCACATGAATTCATCAAGCATAAAACCTCTCACAGTTCTCCCATGTAGCCCTGAAGTCTTCTCAAAACATTAGACAGGAAGAACAAAATTTGGATCAACTAATCTAGAAAGGCCTACTTAAGTTTTGCATTAAGTAGTTTGAGCTGGAAGCTCATACAAATTCTGTTATCATACACAGAATGTAGCTAATTCTGCAGCACAACATCTTAGCCTATAGTTCTGTCTGATAAACATTATAAATGCAAGAAAAAAAATTCAGTCCATTAGTGTCATGACATCTCTTAGATCCAAATGGTATGCCAACACTCAATGAATTAAAGTTGCCCCTAACTTCCTTCTTAAGACTCTCCAAGGTCAGATTCTACAAAAACAGCATGTAGTTGAAAGAAGATGAGTAGGCTCCCTAACGAAGACACAGAAGGGGTGGAGCCACTAATTTCTTTTTGCATTTCATTAATTTCAGATTTTATTTCTAACAATTAATTATTTTTATTTAACTCCGGTTTATAATGATGTCATTTTCTAGTTAAGAGAGCACTAAAGTCATTTATTTTTAGACTTTCATATTTAATAATGTAAGCATTTACAGTTATAAATTTTCTTGGATGACAAATTTCACCTTTTCATATGACTTTTTTTATGAAGCATGTACTTTTCATTAGTTTCAAGATAGTTTATAATTTGCTTTGATTTTATCTTTGATTCAATGACATTTAAGAGTGTGTTTCTTATATTCTAAATAGTAACTGTTTTTGTTAAAATTTTATTATTTTCCATTTTATTAAGATCAGAAAACTGTGGCCTGCACAATCTGCTTTTTAACGCATTCTGCATGTTATTGGTGACCAATACATGATCAATTTTTACAAATGTTTCAAGTTATATCTACTCATCAAAATATATAAAATAAATACATTTTTACCAATTGTTTTTATTAGATCGATGTGTTCTGAAAGATATTTAAAACCTACATGTTAATTTTATCAATTTCTTCTTGAATTCCATTAATCTTGTATTATAGACGTAGTTGCTATGATGTTTGATACATACATTAATAGGAGTATAATCCCTCCCTAGTAAATTGTGGCTTTATTATGTAGTACTCCTCTTTATTCATCCCCTGTCACTTTTTATGCAGTTAAACTTAGATTTTTAACTAATCTTTATGTTGCTTTTTCTGTTTATATTTTTGTTTGGATTTGGGGGTCTCTTTTAGCAGACCAGTGTGTAATCAAATGTGGTTTTATATATATATATATTTTTTTTTTTTTTTTTTAACAGTTGTAGGAAGCTTTGGGGGATAGCATGTAACAGTGTTTTTTGATCTTTGTGTTTATTTTTTTAACCCACTCAACAGTCTCCCACTGATGATAGGAGAATTTGCTTCAATCACATTTACTGTATGAACAAACACATTTCAGCATATTTCTTCTACCTTAAATTATATTTATTATGCATTTTATTTTGCTGTTTTCTCTTTTTCCAATTCTCCTTAATTTTTCTGGTCAGAATAAGTTACTATTGATTGTCCTCTTTGCCCTAGTCAATGTGGAAATTTTATTACACTTTTTTCATTCTACTATTGTTTAACCACGTTACCACATTTGATAATCACACACGTGGTTCTATTCTATTATACAAAGAAATATCTCAATCATTTCATTGAACTAAATACTCTCTAATTCTGCACTGCCCTGTCCCCAAAGTGAAAATTTTAAAACAACTTTCTCACCTCTTCACACCTTTCATATAAGAGTTTTGGATACTTTTCTTTTACCTCATCACCCCAATCTCAGTCACAAATTCCTAGAACATGCTAGTAACTTTTACTTTTAGGCTATTGTGAGGATTTCCCTACAGTGTGTTTAACACCTCGATTACATAGCCACAGTCACTCTTCAGCATCTTTTTATATTTAACTATACATTATAAGATTTATTTTCACCACTGTTTCCTCTCTTTTTTAGACTCCTCCTATCTAGAGATCACTGTTTTAATTTTTTTTTCTTTTACTAAAGCTTTATCTCAAGGAATCCTCAGACTGGAAATGTTAGTGATACATCCTTTCATTCTTGCAGTACCTCTAATGTCTTTCAATCACTCTAAGAGAGAAATTATAGGCTGGCTTAATGTGCAATTATTGGATTGTATCCTTGCTCTGTAGTCTGCAGGTGTTATTTACAATGTCATTAACTTCTAAGATTGTAGAAGAGAAGAATGTAATTGATCTGATTATTTTTATTTACTAAGAAACCTGTTCTCTAAATCTGGAAAAGTATATACTTAAAAAAATAAACTTATTCTTGGAACTTAGCAATGTTATCAGAATATGCCCAGGCAAGGACATTTTTTATCCAGTGTTTCCAAAAAGTTATTGATTATTTATAATCTAAAGCCTCAAGTCTTTCTCAAGAGAAGAAAGTTTCCTTTATTAGTGGTTTATTTTTCCCTTTTATCTATTCATGTTTCCCATCTGAAATACATCTGCAAGGACTTCCAAACTTATCCTCCTGTCCCCTATCTTTTTTTTTTTTTTTAAGATTTTATTTATTTATTTGACAGAGAGAAAGACACAACGAGAGAGGGAACACAAGCAGGGGGAGTAGGAGAGGGAGAAGCAGGCTTCCCGCTGAGCAGGGAGCCCGATGCGGGCTCGATCCCAGGACCCTAGGATCATGACCTGAGCCGAAGGCAGATGCTTAATGACTGAGCCACCCAGGCGCCCCTATCTTTTCTTTATTTCCATTTTGCTGTAGTTTTACTCTGTATTTTGACTTTTTTAAATATGTGATTTTCTAGGAGGCTAATTTTGGTCTCATCAGTGTCCATAATTCTTAGTTTATTTGCTGACTTTTTAGTTTTAATATTATTTAATTTACAAAATGGTTTTGGTTTCAAATCAACTCTTATTAAATGAGTATATTATTAGATTACTGCTTTATTTCCTTAACGTATTGCCTGTGTTCTGTATTATGTCTGATTTTCTAGGAGCACACCATTTTCTACTTTCTACTACTTCTTCCCTTTACAAGTCATGTTAGTTTTTTTGACCACTCTCTGAGACTTACAGTTTCTGGGATAAATTGCAGAGCAAAAGTTCTATAAATTGTAGGAGACAAAACATTATCTAACCCTCTGCATTACAAGTTGACAGTCTCTACTGAGGCACCAGGAGAAAGCTACACATCTCTCACATTTGTCAGCCCAGTAAGCCAAAGATCACCTGCAGAAACCGATAGACCAACAAAGCCAGGTTTATTGCCTGTTGCAATGAGGAATGAACACACAAAAAGAACTGTCAGATTTCTGACCAAACAAAAGAAAAGCTAGAATGATTACAGAATTTAGCAGAAGGAGTTATAGTGACATTTAAAGGAAGCAGGGTTTTTGTTACAAGCAAAGAAGGCCTGTATGTAAAGAGGTCAACATCAATGAATAAGGGAAGCTGAAGGGTCTTCTGAGAACAGTCACTGAAGGCAGACTTGCCCTTCCCATCTGGATACATGAATCTCCTCAGGCCACCTCTTATCAGTAATTTTCATATCTGATCTTTGTACTTCACTGCTGATTCGCAGGCTCTGTCAGTTTTTTTTTTTTTTTTTTTTTTTCCCTTCCAGCACCTAACAGACCCTGAGGACCCTTTTCTACCTTCAGGCCTGGTTTTCCTGCTGACCTTAGCAGCTGCTCAACTCAGAAAAGATAGCTATTAATTGGTTTTGCATTGGTGGGAGAGGGAATCTTAAAACAAGCCAAGCTACCACTTTCCTAGACTCTCCTGGCAGCTCCCATTTTAACTGCCTGCCCTCTGATATGTGATGTGTTCTATATATGTTATTTAATTATTCCTCACCAGAAAGCCAATTGAGCAACAATATTTTTCTTATTTTACAGGTGACAAACCAGAGTTTGAAGAAACTCAGCAATTTTCACCAAATTTTACAGACAATAAATGCTGAACGTGGACCCTGGCCATGGACCTGGACACTTCAGTATCCTCATGAATATGTGTTGTGTAACTGGGTTAAAATCTGACAGAGACACTATTTTAAGATGGAAGTAGAGCCTAAGGAGGTTCTTAGCACTGATATCCATCCTTGCATACATATCCTCTTGATAACAATCACTTCACTGAGGGATTAGAGCCTAAACTTCAGCTTTAACAGTAAGAAGAAAGATGCTATCTCTTCCTCCTCTGGCTACTTCTAAGGCCTACTTACCAGAGGCATTGGGAGGGTATTGTTGAGAGCCTGGTTAAATACTTGGCAAATACTTCCTAAGAAACACATAAGAAAATCTGAACTCCTGGGCCTTAGAGTAGATCGTTCTACATTGTAGAAAACCTGGAAATGGATACTTAGAAAATGAGTGGGAAAGTTTCACCAGAAAGAATCCAAAGATTCAGAAAATATTTACTCCCCTATTTTCTGCTGTGAAGCACTTGTAGTTCACCTTAGTTTTAGTCTCAGAAATACCCTACAGCATGCAGCAGCCTTTGATGTTTTATTAAAGAAGCAAATGCTTTGATGATCTCCTTGTGGGCCGAGGGATTGCACCTCTGCCAGTTAACCTTCCCATATCCCTTGCCAGCCATCCCCACTAGAAGCTGATGCTACGGCATGGGTTTGGCCTTGTGGTTTTATTTCTGTTTTGTTTTTGTTTTCTGTTTTATTTTTTTTAAAACCAGCTTATTCTACAATATACCCAGAATTTGAAAAATGGTCCATGATGAACACTATAGAAATGTTTATTAGATAGTAATTAAGAAAATTTAGGCATTACCAAAAAAAATAAATAAATAAAAGTTTAGGCATTACCTTGAAAAAAATGTTTTAGTGTATGTTTATGAGTCTGTATAAAAGCAAAATATTTTCCTAAAATCTTTACCCATGCTTTACTCTTGGAATAATTAGTATAGGCTAGATATTTTCCATTTGTTCCTGTGGATCAGTCTCCATTCACCCTTCTTTATCCTGCTCTGTCCCCCAAGATACTGACTTCTTTTCTTTTGTTGATTGTATAAAAAGACTCCTTAGCTCATCAGTTTCCATGAGTTGGTTGAGTCATATGAACAGAAGTCAGTAAATGGAGAGAACAAGAAAGGAGGCTGAAAGACAGTAAAGTTGGGGTATTTATTCTCTCTGTTCCCTTCTTTCTAAGCACCACAAGTTGGATTTTTCCTTTTATCAAAGGCTCAGCTCCTGTTTGGTAGCACTTTTCATACAGCTACCCACTTCCGGTAGTAGTAACTGTTTCCTTTCCTTCCATTTTCAGATTTAGGGATTGCAATGATTTTCTGCCAGTAGTCAGAAAGTTGCTAGTACTGAGGAATTTACTTTTTTTTTTTTTTTCCTAATCCCTGCCGACAAACCTTTTTAAATAGTTCCCTTATTGAGCTCTGTTGAATAACCCAAGATGGGCTACACCATGTGCTTCTTCCTGGAACCCTGACTGATATACGGTGTAAAAAGTATTCAGCTGCAGATATTATAATGTAAATAAAGGAAAAAATCTAAGGATTAATCATTATCTGAAGTCAAAATACTTGGTCTTAAATCTGATTTCTCCCAGATTCTAGAGGTTTTAGAAAAGCTCACTGACCTATTTAACATCAGATTTCTCACGGGTGAAATACTTTCTCATAGGACTATTTTAATGTAAAATATAAATACAATAAAAATTGGTACAGTACCTGGAAAACATGGTAGTGAATAAATATGGGTAACGGCGGTTTTTGAACAGTATCTATATAACTAAACTAGAATTAGGTCTCCTAGAATCTTGGCCTGTATCGTTCTAGGTTTGGGCTTGGCTGTACGAGAAATTTCCATGATATTTAGAAGGCAGAAGGAAAGCAGCATTTTTCTCTGACCAGAGATATTAGGTCATGAGCTCATGGAGATGCCATGCATCTTTATTAATCTGCTGGATCACCTTGTTGGTGTGAGGCAGGTTCAGGACCCACAGCTCCTCTAGCTTCCATTATGTCTCTCTTTCAATTTTTCTGGGTCCTGGGCCAGATGCAAGGGTGCCAATGTGTTTTGCAAGTTGCCCACATCAAGGCTGAAAGTATCGGGAGGCAGATGCTAGTTCCAATTTATCTTCATGGGTTCAAATTTGTCCTCACTCTCCCCAATTTTATGTCCAGGTTTTCTTTCCAACAACTGATTTTGTGGATCTGTGGCGTCTTTAGCTTCCTACCAGACACAAAGGTAATTTCCTTAGAATAAAAACAAAAACAAAAACACAACTCCCACAATTATAGATGGTCTAATCCCTGTTATAGTCTTTTTTTCCCATTAAAGTATTTTATTCTACATTACTTCAAGTGGCTCTGCTCACCTGTTCAGCTGACACACTGGTCCTCTTGTCTTCCTCTCCTATTAGTGACATGATCACAAACACGACTGAGCAGATCACAAAGAATATTAGAATATGTTACCCAATAAATATGGGAGACTAGAATAACATAATAAGCACTTTACTTTGTTGGATCATGAAGTAAAGTTGGGCTATTAAAAGAAAAACAATATTAAAATTTAGCAGTCTTTATTTCAAGAATTAAATCCATCCCTCAACCTTAGTCCCACATTTCAAGAGTAGATTGGAGTTCATCTTTTTGGCTTTGTTTTTCTCCATTCCACAGGCACAATACAAAATCTTTGTTCAGTGTTTGGGAAAGGAGATAGGGAGACAATTACTGATTATTAATTTTCACTGGGGTTACTGAACAAACCCTATGACTTTTTTTTTTTTCTCCTGAGATTCCTGTCATTGTCTAGTCAAGTTTAACTTCCAAGGCTTTGCTCCCAGATAAAATTTCATGCTCATTTAGCACATGATACCTTTAGAGCTGACAGAAGTGATCCACCTGCTACAGCCCAGCAACCCTATGCTTGGTCCCAGAAAGTTACAGAAATAGTTTTCTTTGTCTCCTGGATTCTCTATGGGTCATTTAATAGCAACAGTTTCTCTTTATTCTTTTCCTTTTTGAATGGTGCTTTTGTGAGTTGGAGTCTTGATGTAGCTGTCACAAACCTTCTAACTTCAGAGGTTAAACTACAAGATCTAATGAGGGGAAATTATTTTTAGCTTAGCCTCTGGCACTATAAATTCCAGAAAATTTTTGAATTAAGCTTTATGACTTTATAGGAAAAAATAGCAGGCTGCCAAACTGTCTGTTTTAATTCTCTCTCCCCTCTCCCTCCTTCTAAGTAAAACCTAACTAGGTGATTTTTTTAATAGTATTTTAAATATCTTTTGGTAGCAACTGAATGGCAGTTTAACTCAACAAAAATTCTCATATGCTTTTTTTTAATGTGTTTGTTTTCTTTTTTTTTAAGATTTTATTTATTTATTTGAGAGAGAGAGAATAAGAGATAGAGAGCATGAGAGGGAAGAGGGTCAGAGGGAGAAGCAGACTCCCCGCTGAGCAGGGAGCCCGATGTGGGACTCGATCCCAGGACTCCAGGATCATGACCTGAGCTGAAGGCAGTCGCCTAACCAACTGAGCCACCCAGGCACCCCTAATGTGTTTGTTTTCTAATTGGAACTTTATCTCTGACAACTAACATTAGACTAGCAAGGACTTTGCCCACTATCAATGATATGTGAGCCTGGATTCTGTTATCTTCATTTCACAGTGGAAAATAGAATTTACCTGTGAGGTCTAATACTGGGGCTAAAAGAAAAACATATACTATCACTTTATTCTTAAAAGTTGTATTTCTCATAACTCAGAATCAATAAATAAAATAGAAGCTGAGTCATATTGGAAAGAAGCCCAATTGTGAATTGGGCTTTCTTCTCTGCAATATGGCATTTCTCCTCTGCAATATGACTAATACGACTTTATCCAAGCCCCTGGCTACTGTCATCTGAATCCTGGCTTTGGACATTTCATCAATTATTAACAATTTCACTGGATAGGAGGGACTAGAAGAGATGAAAAGGTAAAAGTGAAGAAAGGCTGGGGCGCCTGGATAGCTCAGTCATTGGGCGTCTGCCTTCGGCTCAGGTCGTGATCCCAGGGTCCTGGGATCGAGCCCCACATCGGGCTCCCTGCTCAGCGGGAAGCCTGCTTCTTCCTCTCCCACTCCCCCACTTGTGTTCCTGCTCTCGCTGTCCCTCTCTCTGTCAAATAAATAAATAAAATCTTTAAAAACAACAAAAAAAGAAGACCAATTTAAAAAAAAAAAGTGAAGAAAGGCCTTGTTTGCAGGCTGATAATCATGAAAAGAAAATACTTACCGTACAACGACTATCTGTGAGGTAATGGGGAATTGTGGGGATATCATATTTATGCTATACTGGCTGGGAAGAAAGCTACAAATTACAAGTATAAAGTTATTTAGCACTACTTGCTAAAAATGTTACAAGGTGAGCTTCTGTCCTCAAGAAATTTTAAATATCATTGGTGGGAACTGGTAGGCCTCATGACTGACTGAGGGAAACTATCACTATTTTCTAATACCAGGGAAAGGCACATTCTAGGCAGGACTCACAAGGAAGCTGGAAACTCTCCTCTTTAAAATGGCTATGCATATTGTAAGAACTGTTTAACTAAGGGTAGAGGTGTGCTAAGAAACAGAAGACAATCTCCTTCAAACAAGATAGAGATCTTGGAATCTTAGTTTGAATACTAAAAAGACATGCCCATATATTATTCCAACTATGGTAAAATCATACTATCAGCCATGATGTTAAGGTGACATTTATTACTTTCTATGGCCCAGAGACTGTGCTAAATCCTTTATCTACATCATCACATTTATCCTCAAATAAGTATTACTACTACCAATTTACAGAAGCGGGAAAAAAGGGTTTAAAAGTCTAAGTTCATGTAGAAGTAAGTGAAAGAGGGGTACCTGGGTGGCTCAGTCAGTTAAGCATCTGCCTTCAGCTCAGGTCATAATCCTGGGGTCCTGGGATCGAGCCCCGCATCAGGCTCCCTGCTAAGTGGGGAGCCTGCTTCTCCCTCTCCTTCTGCTGCTCCCCTTGCTTGTGCTCTCTCATTCTCTTTCTGTTAAATAGATACATAAAATCTTAATTAAAAAAAAGAAGTCAGTGAACGAACTTAGCTCAAACCTTAAATCAATCTCAATCCAAGTTTGTGATTTAAATACTAAAGATATATAGAATAGCTCAGACAATAAAACAACTGTACTATTGTGAGTTTAGGTAGTAGGATGGAATTTTATGCAATTTTAAATGGTGCAATTTGAACTAAGTCTTCAAGAATGGAAGAAGCTGAATGGGGTTACAGGGTGTTCTTCAAAAATGAACAGAGTGAATAAAGTTATATAGGCAAATAAAGAAGGAGTATTGGGAATCAGTGAATCACTGGCCTGAATTTTTTAAAAGGTTTAACATCCACCATTCATGGACACCATTTATCCATGAAAATTTACTTTTGCAACATTTCCCCAAATGCTATCTAAATTTATAAATATTTGTTATAGAAAAATATCCTCTTGAATCTATTAAGTTGAAAGCATATGAAAGAAAAAACATTTGATAGTTTATTAGAAATTTCTAATTGGGAAATCTAGTTGTGTCAATGAACTAATATAAATGTCAGATAAATATGAAGTATGCATTATTATTATTATTTTAAAAAATAAAATAAAATCCCCACAATTTAGTTAAAATAGGAACAAGTCTCCATTTCCAAAAACTTACAATGTCATTTTGGAATGACAAAGTCAGAATGAACTTGGAACCAAATTATATCCTACTTTTTGGTCTATCTAATTTTTTAAAACATTTCTGTCTCCAGCAAAAACCCCTCATGTATGTCAGAGGAGGCATATAAACAAAACTTTACTTTGAGAAAAAGGTCTTCAGGACATTTGACAGCAGCTGCATTGAGCAAGGACCTCACACTGGAAAAAGAGGAGCAAAAGTATTAACTTTATTAATTACCCTTAGCAACATGCATATAGCTTCTATAGGCAAAGTGGGTCAAAGTAGGCTGAAGGTTTTGAGGTCAAAGCTGAAAGGGTTCAGTGAATCATAACCTCAATGCTCCTGATTCAAAATGGCTGCCAGTGTTACTTGTTAACATCAAAAAGACCTAGGGATGAGAATGATGCCATTGTAAAATTTCTAGTGGAACTTTGGATCTTTGCACTAACCTTGCATTCTACAAGTCAAATTGCAAAAAACCTCTTGTTTCTTTATAAAAATCAACCTTTGTCACATATTAATAACAATTTGTAATATTCATTTGACCCAGATAAACATTAGCAGAGTCTTCTTTTCCAATGATTTAAGAGTTGTTGAATATTAAATTCTCCTGATAAAAATGTCTGTGATGGTAGATGAAATTGTGTTTTATTTGTCCGGAAAGAGCAATTTTCTGCTACATGATTTACAGGTGAAGATAGTTTCATTGTGCAGAATACAAAATATGGTATGCCAGGTTGATTTTCTGATGTGGATTTTTCCCTCAGGTGCAGATTTCCATGCAAGTTCAAAAGTTAGGATAGGCATGGAAGGGGCAGGAAGGCAGCCTTAGCATTATTGGAGCTCAGAGTACAAGTACAAGCCTGGAAGAGACAGCAGGTTACAGAAGGTTGGCGCTGGGTCAGAAATAACTTAAGTCAGAGGGGGTTTATCATTAAAGCTTAGGTAGACTTCTTTGTTTCCAAATATCTTGGAGACTCACCTTATTTATTTATTTATTTACTGAGAGAGAGAGAGAGAGAGAGAGAGAGAGAGCACAAGCAGGGGCAAGGGGCAGAGAGAGAAGACAGAATCTTAAGCAGGTTCCATACTCAACATGGGGCCCAATATGGGGCTGATCTTAGAACTGTGAGATGAACCAAGAGTTGGATGAACCTGAGTTTAGAACCTTAGCTTAGAACCTGAGCTGAAATCAAGAGTTGATGCTTAACCAACTGAACCACACAGGTGCCCCTCACTTTCTTTTATTCTAGATACAGTCTCTTTGGCTTTCAGATATCATCTTCCTTTTATCATGTTCTCTGCCTTTACTGAGGTCTCACAAGGGAATCATGCTATAAGAATACAATTACACTCTCCTTAGCATTAAAGGAGTATCTTTAGAGCAACAAACCTTAATACCTTAACCTTTCCTTTCATCCCATCTCTCAGAATCCACACGGCTGAGAATCACATGTAAATCCATTAGTAACAGTGCTTCAAAGGTAGCAGTTCTTCTTAACAGCAATGGCAGGGAGAGTGGAGTTACTACTCATCCTGACCCGGGTGCGTCGGAGTCTCAGCAAGATATGAGTAGACTGATAAAGTACTCCAGATGATCCTATACCTCTTAGAGAAATGAGCATCATTCCCTGCTCCCCCAAGCTCCCTGTTGAGAAACTATTTTTCTGGAAGCTGTATAGTTCCAGCCCAGTATGGTGCTATCTTATCAAAAGCCAGACTAACCATAAGTTTAGGCCAGTGACAACCATGGGCATAAGAACAAAGGAAAGAAATTAAGTACTCAATGTTTGATATCTAAAAGGAAGGAAGGAAGGGGAATCAACATAGTTAATTAATAAAAAATTAGAATTTCAACATTCTCCAGGATAGATCACCTGTTGGACTACAAAACAAGTTCAATAAATTTAAGAATGTAATCACATAATTCATCATTTCCAATCATAATAGTATGAAGCCAGAAATCAATCACAAGGTGAAAAGAAAGGAAAAATGACAAATGTATAGAGGCTAAACAACAGGCTACTAAACAGCCAATGGGTCAATGAAGAAATCAAAGAGGAAATAAAAGAATACATGGAGATACATGAAAATACAGCAACCTGAAGTCTTTGGGACACAATGAAAGCAGTTCCAAGAGGGAAATTTATAGCAATAAAGGCCTATCTTAAAAAACAAGAAAGACCCCCCCACCCAAAAAAAAATCTAACTAAATTATCTAGAGGAACTAGAAAAAAAAAAAATAGAGCCCAAGATGAGCAGAAGGAAGAAAATTATAGTGATCAGAACAGAAATAAATGAAATAGAGACTAAAACAAAAATAAAAAAAACAATACAAAGATGAATGAAACCAATAGCTAGTTCTTTGAAAACAGTATAAACCATTAGCCAGACTCATCAAGAAAAAGAGGAATCAAATAAATAAAATCAGAAATGAAATAACCAACATCACAGAAATACAAAGGATTATATGAAAATAATATGCCAATAAATTGGACAAACTACAAAAAATGGATAAGCTGCTAAAAACATATAATCTTCCAAAACTGAATCAGAAAGAAATAGAAACTCTGGGGCGCCTGGGTGGCTCAGTCGTTTGTGTCTGCCTTCGGCTCAGGTCATGATCTCAGGGTCCTGGGATCAAGCCCCATGCCTGGCTCCCTGCTCAGTGGGGAGCCTGCTTCTTCTTCTCACTCTCCCTCTGTGCTCTCTCTCTCTCTCAAATAAATAAATAAATAAAATCTTAAAAAAAAAAAAGAAATAGAAAATCTGAACAGACCAATTACTAATGAAATTGAATCAGTAATCAAAAAGTTTCCAACAAACAAAAGTCCAGGACCAGAGAGATTCACAGGTAAATTCTACTAAACATTTAAAGAAGAATTAATACCTATATTCCTTAAACTATTCCAAAAAATAGAAGGAAAATGTCCAAATACATTCTATAAGACCAGTATCATCGTGATACCATAACCAGACAAAGTCACTACAGAAAAAGAAAAAAAAGAAAAGATATAGGCCAATATCCCTGATGAACATAGATGCAAAAATCCTCAAAAAAAAAAAAAAAATTAGCAAACCACATTCAACAATACTTTAAAAGGATCATTATCCATGATTAAGTGGGATTTATCCCAGGGATGCAAGCTTGGTTCAATATTCACAAATGAATGTGATACACCATATCAGCAAAATATCGGATAAAAATCATATAATTATCTCAATAGATGCAGAAACAGCATTTGACAAAATTCAACACCTATTCATGATAAAAACTCTCAACAAAGCAGGTTTAGAGGGGATATACCTCAACATAGTAAAAGCCATATATGAAGAGCCCATAGCTAACATCATATTCAACGGTGAAAACCTAAGAGCTTTTCCTCTAAGATGAGGAATAAGACTGGGATGTCAACTCTGACCATGTTTATTTAAAACCGTACTAGAAGGATACCACCATGGCTCAGTCCATTAAGCCTCTGCCTTTGGCTCAGGTCATGATCCCAGGGTCCTGGGATCCATTCCCATATCAGGTTCCTCACTCAGCAGGGAGCCTACTTCTCCCTCTGCCTGCCACTCCCCACTGCTTGTGCTCTCCCTCTCTGACAAATAAATAAATAAATAATCTTAAAAAAAAAATAACACTTATAGTTTAAAAATAAATAAATAAATACTAGAAATCCTAGCCACAGCAATCAGACACACACAAAAAGTAAAAGGCATCTGAACTGGTAAGGAAGAAGTTGAATTCTAATGATTTACAGAAGACATGATACTGTGCATAAAAAACCCTAACCACTCCACCAAAAAAAATGTATTAAATTAATTCAGCAAAGTTGCAGGATACAAAATTAATATGTATGAATTGATTGTGTTTCTATACACTGATAATGAAGTAGCAGAAAGAGAAATTAAGAAAAAAATTCCATTTACAATTGCACCAAAAAGAGTAAAATACGTAGGAATATGTTTAACCAAGGAGGTGAAACACCTGTACTCTGAAAACTATAAAACACTAATGAAAGAAATTGGAGATGACACAAACAAATGGATATATATATTCCATGCTCATGGTTTGGAAGAATTAATATTGTTAAAATGGCCACACTACCCACAGCAATCTTATAAATCTAGTGCAATCCCTCTTTACTACTCCCCAACAACATTTTTCATAAAACTAGAATAAATAATCCTAAAATTTGTATGGAACCACGAAAGACTCCTACTAGCCAAAGCAATGTTAAGAACAAAGCTGGAAGCATCACAATCTTAGACTTCAAGATATACGATAAATCTGTAGTAATCAAAAGAGTATAGCACCGGCACAAAAATAAATACACAGATCAATGGAATAGCATAGAGAACCCAGAAATAAACCCATAATGTTGTAGTAAATTAATCTATGACAAAGGAGGCAAAGTATACAATTGAAAAAAAGCACTCTCTTCAATAATCAAATGCTGGGAAAACTGGACAGCTACATGCAAAAGAATGAAACTGGCTCCTTTATTTATAAACTGACATACATAAAAATAAACTCAAAATGGATTAAAGAACGAATGTGAGCCCTAAAACCATAAAACTATTAGAAGAAAACACAGATAGTAATTTTTTTTGACATTGGCCTTAGCAAGATTTTTCTCAATATGTCTACACAGTCAAGGGGGGAAAAAAGCAAAAATAAACTATTGGGACTAATTAAAAAAAAAAAGGTTTTCACAGCAAAGGAACCATCAACAAAACAAAAAGGCAGCCTGTGAATGAGAGAAGATATTTGTAAATCATAAATCCAGTAAGGGTTAATATACAAAATATATAAAAATATACACAACACCAAAATCATCATCATCATCATCTGATTAAAAATGGGTAGAGAACTTGAATAGACATTTTTATAAAGAAGACATATAGATGGCCAACAGACATATGAAAACATGCTCAACATCAACATCACTAATCATCACGGAAATGCAAATCAAAACCACAATTAGATTTTACCTTACCCCTATCATCAGAATGGCTAGAATCAAAGACAAGAAATAATAAGTGTTGGGAAGACTGTGGAAAAAAAGGAAACTTCATGCACTGTGGTGGGAATGTAAACTGGTATAGCCACTGTGGAAAATAGTATGGAGGTTACCCAAAAAATTAAAAATAGAAATATTGTAAAATCGAAGAGGCAGAGCAAGATGGCGGAGGAGTAGGAGACCTGGATTTCGCCTGGTCTCAGGAATTCAGCTGAATGGGGATCAAACCATTCTGAACACCTACGAACTCAACAGGAGACCAAAGAAGAGAGTAGCAACAACTCTCTGAACAGAGAAGAGACCACTTACTGGAAGGTAGGACGTGCGGAGAAGTGAATCCGAGGCGATATTCGGGAGGATAGACGGCGGGGGAGGGGGCCTCTGTCGGCCGCTTCTGGCAAGTGCTAGAGCCGCGGAGCACAAAATCGGAACTTTTAGAAGCCGGCTCCGCTGAGGGATGTCGCTCCAGTGGCTAAGCGGGGGGTGGAACCCTTGCAGGACAGTGTGGTCTCAGGACCCTCGGGGTCACAGAAAGACCGGGGGTGCCTGAGTGCGCCAGAGCTCCCAGGTATTGGAGCGGGGAAGCCGGCTGCAGACATGGAGCTGAGGCTCAGGTTCTCAGCTCGGGGTTGCCATAAAATGTGATCCGCGGCCCAGTCGGGCCACTGCTCCTCCAGCAGGGACCCAACAAGCGGCAGAGCCGGGGAGACACCCCTTCGTCCCCTGGGAGGAGTGGTGTGGGAGTGCACCGCAGGGATCTGCTGGGTTTGAAAACTCCACATGGGGTCGGGTGCCAGAGATAGAAACGCTTGGTAACAGGCCGGTGAGCACGGACTGCAGCCAGAAACCGGGGAGATGGGAGTGATTGACTGCTTTTCTCTGGGGGCACATTGAGGAGCAGGGTGCCGAGTTCTCGGCTCCTCCGAGTGGAGATTGGAAGGCCACCATTTTCACTCTCATCCTCCAAAGCTGTACCAAGAGCTTGCAGGGAACAAAAGCTCCTGAGAGCAAACCCGAGCAGCTTGCTTAGCCTGGACTCACAAGGGCGGGGCAATTCCGCCTCCGGCAAAGACATTTGGGAACCACAGCAACAGGCCCCTCCCCCAGAAGATCAGCAGGAACAGCCAGCAAGCCAAGACCAAGTTTACCGATCAAGGAGAACGGGAGAACTCCAGCGCTAGGGGAATACTGCACATAAAAGAATTCATGGCTTTTTTACCATGATTCATTAGTTTTTCAAAGTTAATTTTTTAACTGTTTTTTTTTTAATTTTTCTTTTTCCCTTTCTCAACCAAAATCTTATCAATCCCTTTTAAAAAAATTTTTTATTTTTCATTTTTAGAGTCATATTCTAACCCTTCATAGTACTTACCCTCATTTTTGGCATATATATATAAGTTGTTCACTCTTTAAAATTTTGAGATACAGTTTCTTCTAAAGGATCAAAATATACCCTAAATCTCTAAGGTATGGCTTTGTTCTAGTCTCCTGCCTGATCACATTCTCTCCCTTTTATTTTTTAAATCTTCTTTCTTTTTTCGAACAACTTATCAATTCCTTTTATAAAATCTTTTATAATTTTCATCTTTACAGTCATCTTCCATCCCTTCATTGTATCGACCCTTATTTTGTACATATATAAGTCTTTCTTTCTTTACAATTTTAGGAGGCACTATCTTCTAACAGACCAAAATACACCCAAAATCTAGTGTGTGGCAATGATCTATCTATGCACTAGCCTGATCATATTTGATGATTTTATGTTTTTTGTTTTGTTTTGTTTTGTTCTGGTTTTGTTTGTTTTTATCTTTTTCTTTTTCTTTTATTTTCTCTCTTTCTTTTTTCTTTCTTTCCCTTTCTTTTCCCCTGGTTTCAGGTCTTTTCTCATTTGTTTAGAGTATATTTTCTGGGGACGTTGTTAACCTGTTAGCATTTTGTTTGTTCTCTCATTCATCTATTCTCCTCTGGACAAAATGACAAGGCAAAAAAAAAATCACCTTAGCAAAAAGAACAAGAGGTAGTACCATCTGCCACGGACCAACTCAATATGGACATTAGTACGATGTCGGACCTAGAGTTCAGAATCATGATTTTAAAGATACTAGCTGGGCTTGAAAAAAGCATGGAAGTTATTAGAGACACCCTACCTGGAGAAATAAAAGAACTAAAATATAACCAAATCGAAATCAAAAAGGCTATTAATGAGGTGCAATCAAAACTGGGGGCACGAACTGCTAGGACAACTGAGGCAGAAGAGAGAATCAGTGATATAGAAGACCAAATGATGGAAAATAAAGAAGCTGAGAAAAAGAGAGATAAACAACTACTGGATCATGAGGGTAGAATTCGAGAGATAAGTGATACCATAAGATGAAACAACATTAGAATAATTGGGATCCCAGAAGAAGAAGAAAGAGAGAGAGGGGCAGAAGGTATATTGGAGCAAATTATAGCAGAGAACTTCCCTAATGTGGGGAAGGAAACAGACATCAAAATCCAGGAGGCACAGAGAACCCCTCTCAAAATCAATAATAATAGGTCAACACCCCGAAATCTAATAGTAAAACTTACGAGTCACAGAGACAAAGAGAAAATCCTGAAAGCAGCTCGGGAGAAGAGATATGTAACCTACAAAGGTAGAAACATTAGATTGGCAACAAACCTATCCACAGAGATGTGGCAGGCCAGAAAGGACTGGCATGATATCTTCAGAGCACTAAACAAGAAAAATATAAAGCCAAGAAGACTATATCCAGCTAGGCTGTCATTGAAAATAGAAGGAGAGATAAAAAGCTTCCAGAACAAACAAAAACTAAAGGAATTTGCAAACACGAAACCAGCCTTCCAAGAAATATTGAAAGGAGTCCTCTAAGCAAAGAGAGAGCCTAAAAACAACATAGACCAGAAAGGAACACAGACAATGTACAGTAACAGTCACCTTACAAGCAATGCAATGGCACTAAATTCATAATTTTCAATAGTTACCCTGAATGTAAATGGGATAAATGCCCCAATCAAAAGACACAGGCTATCAGATTGGATTAAAAAACAAGACCCATCAATATGCTGTCTGCAAGAGACTCATTTTAGACACAAAGAAACCCCCACATTGAAAGTGAAGGGGTGAAAAACCATTTACCATGCTAATGGACACCAAAAAAAGCTGGGGTGGGAATCCTTATATCAGAAAATTAGATTTGAAACTTAAGACTGTAATAAGAGATGAGGAAGGACACTATATCCTCCTTAAAGGGTCTATCCAACAAGAAGATCTAACAATTGTAAATATCTATGCCCCTAACATGGGAGCAGCCAATTATATAAGGCAATTAATAACAAAAGCAAAGAAACACATTGACAACAATACAATAATAGTGGGGGACTTTAACACCCCCCTGACTGAAATGGACAGATCATCTAAGCAAAAGATCAACAAGGAAATAAAGACTTTAAATGACACACTGGACCAAATGGACTTCACAGATATATTCATAACATTCCATCCCAAAGCAACAGAACACACATTCTTCTCTAGTGCCCATGGAACATTCTCCAGAATAGATCACATCCTAGGTCACAAATCAGGTCTTAACTGCTACCAAAAGATTGGGATCATTCCCTGCATATTTTCAGACCACAATGCTTTGAAACTAGAACTCAATCACAAGAGGAAAGTTGGAAAGAACTCAAATACATGGAGGCTAAAGAGCATCCTACTAAAGAATGGATGGGTCAACCAGGAAATTAAAGAAGAATTGAAAAAATTCATGGAAACCAATGAAAATGAAAACACAACTGTTCAAAATCTTTGGGATACAGCAAAGGCAGTCCTAAGAGGAAAATATATAGCAATACAAGCCTTTCTCAAGAAACAAGAAAGGTCTCAAAAACACAACAAAACCCTACACCTTAAGGAGCTAGAGATAAAACAGCAAATAAAGCCTAAACCCAGGAGGAGAGGAGAAATAATAAAGATCAGAGCAGAAATCAATGAAATAGAAACCAAAAGAACAGAACAGATCAACGAAACTAGGAGCTGGTTCTTTGAAAGAATTAACAATATTGATAAACCCCTGGCCAGACTTATCAAAAAGCAAAGAGAAATGACCCGAATCAACAAAATCATGAATGAAAGAGGAGAGATCACAACTGACACCAAAGAGATACAAAGAATTATAAGAACATATTGTGAGCAACTCTATGCCAGCAAATTAGATAACCTGGAAGAAATGGATGCATTCCTAGAGATGTATCAACTACCAAAATTGAACCAGGAAGAAATAGAAAACCTGAACAGACCTATAACCACTAAGGAAATTGAAGCAGTCATCAAAAATCTCCCAACAAACAAAAGCCCAGGGCCAGATGGCTTCCCAGGGGAATTCTACCAAACATTCCAAGAAGAATTAATACCTATTCTCCTGAAACTGTTCCAAAAAAATAGAAATGGAAGGGAAACTTCCAAACTCATTTTATGAGGCCACCATTACCTTGATCCCAAAACCAGACAAAGACCCTATCAAAAAGGAGAATTACAGACCAATATCCCTGATGAACATGGATGCAAAAATTCTCACCGAAATACTAGCCAAGAGGATCCAACAGTACATTAAAACGATTATTCCCCATCACCAAGTGGGATTTATCCCTGGGCTGCAAGGTTGGTTCAACATCCGCAAAGCAATCAACATGGTTCAATACATTAAGAAAAGAAAGAACAAGAATCATATGATCCTCCCCATAGATGCAGAAAAAGCATTGGACAAAGTACAGCATCCTTTCTTGATCAAAATTCTTCAGAGTATACAGATAGAGGGTACATACCTCAATATCATAATAGCTGTCTATGAAAAGTCTACAGCACATATCCTTCTCAATGGGGAAAAGCTGAGAGCTTTCTTCCTAAGGTCAGGAACACACGGCAGCAATGTCCACTCTCACCACTGCTATTCAACATAGTATTAGAAGTCCTAGCACAGCAATCAGACAACAAAAAGAAATCAAAGGCATCCAAATCGGCAAAGAGGAACTCAAACTCTCACTCTTTGCAGATGATATGATACTGTATGTGGAAAACCCAAAAGACTCCACCCCAAAACTGCTAGAACTCATACAGGAATTCAGTAAAGTGGCAGGCTATAAAATCAATGCACAGAAATCAGTGGCATTCCTATACACCAACAAGACAGAAGAGAGACAAATTAAGGAATTGATCCCATTTACAATTGCACCCAAAACCATAAGATACCTAGAAATAAATCTAACCAAAGAGGGAAAGGATCTGTACTCAGAAAACTATAAAATAGTCATGAAAGAAATTGAGGAAGACACAAAGAAATGGAAAAACGTTCCATGCTCATGGATTGGAAGAACAAACATTGTGAAGATGTCAATGCTACCTAGAGCAATCTACACATTCAATGCAATCCCCATCTAAATACCATCCACTTTTTTCAAAGAAATGGAACAAATAATCCTAAAATTTGTATGGAACCAGAAGAGACCACGAATAGCCAGAGGAATATTGAAAAAGAAAAGCAAAGCTGGCGGCATCCCAATTCCGGACTTCCAGCTCTATTACAAAGCTGTCATCATCAAGACAGTATGGTACTGGCACAAAAACAGACACATAGATCAATGGAACAGAATCGAGAGCCCAGAAATGGACCCTCAACTCTATGGTCAACTCATCTTTGACAAAGCAGGAAAGAATGTCCAATGGAAAAAAGACACTCTTCAACAAATGGTGTTGGCAAAATTGGACAGCCACATGCAGGAGAATGAAACTGGACCATTTCCTTACACCACACACAAAAATAGACTCCAAATGATTGAAAGACCTAAACTTGAGACAGGAGTCCATCAAAATCCTAAAGGAGAACACAGGCAGCAATCTTTTTGACCTCAGCCGCAGCAACTTCTTCCTAGAAACATCGCCAAAGGCAAGGGAAGCAAGGGCAAACATGATCTATTGGAATTTCATCAAGATAAAAAGCTTTTGCACAGCAAAAGAAACAGTCCACAAAACCAAAAGACAACCGACAGAATGGGAGAAAATATTTGCAAATGACATATCAGATAAAGGGCTAGTATCCAAAATCTATAAAGAACTTATTAAACTCAACACCCAAAGAACAAATAATCCAATCAAGAAATGGGCAGACAATAGGAACAGACATTTTTCCAAAGAAGACATCCAAATGGCCAACAGACACATGAAAAAGTGCTCAACATTGCTCGGCATCAGGGAAATCCAAATCAAAACCTCAATGAGATACCACCTCACACCAGTCAGAATGGCTAAAATTAACAAGTCAGGAAACGACAGATGTTGGCGGGGATGCGGGGAAAGTGGAACCCTCCTACACTGTTGGTGGGAATGCAAGCTGGTGCAACCACTCTGGAAAACAGTATGGAGGTTCCTCAAACAGTTGAAAATAGAGCTGCCATACGATCCAGCAATTGCACCACTGGGTATTTACCACAAAGATACAAATGTAGGGACCCGAAGGGGTACGTGCACCCCAATGTTTATAGCAGCAATGTCCACAATAGCCAAACTGTGGAAGGAGCCAAGATGTCCATCGACAGATGAATGGATAAAGAAGATGTGGTTTATATACACAATGGAATATTATGCAGCCATCAAAAGGAATGAGATCTTGCCATTTGCAACGACATGGATGGAACTGGAGGGTGTTATGCTGAGTGAAATAAGTCAATCAGA
>NW_027397083.1:19340842-19342511 GCF_003265705.2 Callorhinus ursinus | reverse complement strand
CACTTTCTTCTAACAGACCAAAATACACCCAAAATCCAGTGTGTGGCACTGATCTACACACCAGCCTGAACATATTTGATCATATTCTGGTTTTTGTTTTGTTTTGTTTTGTTCAGTTTTTGTTTGTTTTTATCTTTTTCTTTTTGTTCTTTTCTTTTTTCTTTCTTTCCTTTTCTTTTCCCCCAGTTTAAGGTCTTTTCTGATTTGTTTAGAGTATATTTGCTGGGGACGTTCTTACCCTGTTAGCATTTTGTTCTCTCATTCATCTATTCTCCTCTGCACAAAATGACAAGATGGAAGAAATCACCTCAACAAAAAGAACATGAGGCAATACCAACAGCCAGGGACCTACTCAATATGGACATTAGTACGATGTCAGAACTAGAGTTCAGAATGATTTTAAAGATACTAGCTGGGCTTGAAAAAAAGCATGGAAGTTATTAGAGACACCCTACCTGGAGAAATAAAAGAACTAAAATCTAACAAAGTTGAAATCAAAAAGGTTATTAATGAGGTTCAAACAAAATGGGGGCACTAACTGCTAGGATAAATGAGGCAGAAGAGAGAATTAGTGATATACAGGACCAAATGACAGAAAATAAAGAAGCTGAGAAAAAGAGAGATAAACAACTACTGGATCACGATAGCAGAATTCGAGAGATAAGCGATACCATAAGACGAAACAACATTAGAATAATTGGGATCCCAGAAGAAGAAGAAAGAGAGAGAGGGGCAGAAGGTATATTGGAGCAAATTATAGCAGAGAACATCCCTAATGTGAGGAAGGAAACAGGCATCAAAATCCAGGAGGCACAGAGAACCCCCCCTCAAAATCAATAAAAATAGGTCAACACCCCGACATCTAATAGTAAAACTTATGAGTCTCAGAGACAAGGAGAAAATCCTGAAAGCAGCTCGGGAGAAGAGATATGTAACCTACAATGGTAGAAATATTAGATTGGCAACAGACCTATCCACAGAGATGTGGCAGGCCAGAAAGGACTGGCATGATATATTCAGAGCACTAAATGAGAAAAGTATGCAGCCAAGAATACTATATCCAACTAGGCTGTCACTGAAAATAGAAGAAGAGATTGAAAGCTTCTAGGACAAACAAAAACTAAAGGAATTTGCAAACACGAAACCAGCCCTCCAAAAAATATTGAAAGCGGTCCTCTAAGCAAAGAGAGAGCCTAAAAACAACATAGACCAGAAAGGAACACAAACACTATACAGTAACAGTCACCTTACAGGCAATAAAATGGCACTAAATTCATATTTTTCAATAGTTACCCTGAATGTAAATGGGATAAATGCACCAATCAAAGGACACAGGCCATCAGATTGGATTAAAAAACAAGACCCATCAATATGCTGTCTGGAAGAGACTCATTTTAGACCCAAAGAACACACAGATTGAAAGTGAGGGGGTGGAAAACCATTTACCATGCTAATGGACACCAAAAGAAAGCTGAGGTGGGAATCCTTATATCAGACAAATTAGATTTTAAACAAAGACTGTAATAAGAGATGAGGAAGGACACTATATCCTCCTTAAAGGGTCTATCCAACAAGAAGATCTAACAATTGTAAATATCTATGCCCCTAACATGGGAGCAGCCAATTATATAAGGCAATTAATAACAAAAGCAAAGAAACACATTGACAA
>NW_027397083.1:19303658-19340742 GCF_003265705.2 Callorhinus ursinus | reverse complement strand
GTCACAAATCAGGTCTCAACTGGTACCAAAAGATTGGGATCATTCCCTGCATATTTTCAGACCACAATGCTTTGAAACTAGAACTCAATCACAAGAGGAAAGTCAGAAAGAACTCAAATACATGGATGGTAAAGAGCATCCTACTAAAGAATGAATGGGTCAACCAGGGAATCAAAAAAATTCATGGAAACCAGTGAAAATGAAAACACAACTGTTCATAATCTTTGGGATGCAGCAAAGGCAGTCCTGAGAGGGAAGTATATAGCAATACAAGCCTTTCTCAAGAAACAAGAAAGGTCTCAAATTCACAACCTAACCCTATACCTAAAGGAGCTGGAGGAAGAACAGCAAATAAAGCCTAAACCCAGCAGGAGAAGAGAAACAATAAAGATCAGAGTAGAAATCAATGAAATAGAAACCAAAAGAACAGTAGAACAGATCAATGAAACTAGGAGCTGGTTCCTTGAAAGAATTAACAAGATTGATAAATCCCTGACCAGACTTATCCAAAAGAAAAGAGAAATGACCCAAATCAACAAAATCATGAATGAAAGAGGAGAGATCACAACCAACGCCAAAGAGATACAAACAATTATAAGAACATATTATGAGCAAATATATGCCAGCAAATTAGATAACCTGGAAGAAATGGATGTATTCCTAGATATGTATCAGCTACCAAAACTGAACCAGGAAGAAATAGAAAACCTGAACAGACCTATAATCACTAAGGAAATTGAAGCAGTCATCAAAAATCTCCCAACAAACAAAAGCCCAGGGCCAGATGGCTTCCCAGGGGAATTCTACCAAACATTCCAAGAAGAATTAATACCTATTCTCCTGAAACTGTTCCAAAAAATAGAAATGGAAGGGAAACTTCCAAACTCATTTTATGAGGCCACCATTACCTTGATCCCAAAACCAGACAAAGACCCTATCAAAAAGGAGAATTACAGACCAATATCCCTGATGAACATGGATGCAAAAACTCTCACCGAAATACTAGCCAAGAGGATCCAACAGTACATTAAATGGATTATTCCCCATCACCAAGTGGGATTTATCCCTGGGCTGTAAGGTTGGTTCAACATCCACAAATCAATCAACGTGATACAATACATTAACAAAAGAAAGAACAAGAATCATATGATCCTCTCCATAGATGCAGAAAAAGCATTGGACAAAGTACAGCATCCTTTCTTGATCAAAACTCTTCAGAGTATAGGGATAGAGGGTACACAACTCAATATCATAAAAGCCATCTATGAAAAACCCACAGCCAATATCATTCTCAATGGGGAAAAACTGAGAGCTTTCTTCCTAAAGTCAGGAATGCGGCAGGGATGTCCACTATCACCATGTTATTCAACGTAGTATTAGAAGTCCTAGCCACAGCAATCAGACAACAAAAAGAAATAAAATGCATCCAAATCGCAAGGAGGAAGTCAAACTCTCACTCTTTGCAGATGATATGATACTTTATGTGGGAAACCCAAAAGACTCCACCCCAAAACTGCTAGAACTCATACAGGAATTCAGTAAAGCAGCAGGATACAAAACCAATGCACAGAAATCAGTGGCATTCCTACACACCCAAAATGAGAGAGAAGAAAGAGAAAATCAGAAGTCGATCCCATTCACAATTGCACCCAAAACCATAAGATACCTAGGAATACATCTAACCAAAGAGGCAAAGATCTGTACTCAGAAAACTATAAAATAGTCATGAAAGAAATTGAGGAAGACACAAAGAAATGGAAAAACGTTCCTTGCTCATGGATTGGAAGAACAAACATTGTGAAGATGTCAAAGCTACCTAGAGCAATCTACACATTCAATGCAATCCCCATCAAAATACCATCAACTTTTTTAACAGATATGGAACAAATAATCCTAAAATTTGTATAGAACCAGGAAAGACCCCGAATAGCCAGAGGAATGTTGAAAAAGAAAAGCAAAGCTGGCGGCATCCCAATTCCGGACTTCCAGATGTATTACAAAGCTGTCATCATCAAGACAGTATGGTACTGGCACAAAAACAGACACATAGATCAATGGAACAGAATCGAGAGCCCAGAAATGGACCCTCAACTCTATGGTCAACTTATCTTTGACAAAGCAGGAAAGAATGTCCAATGGAAAAAAGACAGTCTCTTCAACAAATGGTGTTGGGAAAATTGGACAGCCACATGCAAAAGAATGAAACTGGACCATTTCCTTAAACCACACACAAAAATAAACTCCAAATGATTGAAAGATCTCAATGTGAGACAGGAATCCATCAAAATCCTAAAGGAGAACACAGGCAGCAATCTCTTCGACCTCAGCCGCAGCAACTTCTTCCTAGAAACATCACCAAAGGCAAGGGAAGCCAGGGCAAAAATGAACTATTGGGACTTCATCAAGATAAAAAGCTTTTTCACAGCAAAAGAAATAGTCAACAAAACCAAAAGACAACCGACAGAATGGGAGAAGATATTTGCAAATGACATATCAGATAAAGGGCTAGTATTGAAAATCTATAAAAAATTTCTTAAGCTCAACACTCAAAGAACAAATGATCCAACCAAGAAATGGGCAGAAGACATGAACAGACATTTTTCCAAAGAAGACATCCAAATGGCCAACAGACACATGAAAAAGTGCTCAACATCGCTAGGCATCAGGGAAATCCAAACCAAAACCTCAAGGAGATACCACCTCACACCAGTCAGAATGGCTAAAATTAGCAAGTCAGGAAACGACAGATGTTGGCGGGGATGCGGAGAAAGGGAACCCTCCTACACTGTTGGTGGGAATGCAAGCTGGTGCAACCACTCTGGAAAACAATATAGAGGTTCCTCAAACAGTTGAAAATAGAGCTACCATACGATCCAGCAATTACACTACTGGGTATTTACCCCAAAGATACAAATGTGGGATCCCAAAGTGTATGTGCACCCCGATGTTTATAGCAGCAATGTCCACAATAGCTAAACTGTGGAAAGAGCCATGATGTCCATCAACAGTTGAATGGATAAAGAAGAGTGGTATATATATACAATGGAATATTTTGCAGCCATCAAAAGGAATGGAATCTTGCCATTTGCAACAATGTGGATGGAACTGGAGAGTGTTATGCTGAGCGAAATAAGTCAATCAGAGAAAGACATGTATCATATGACCTCACTGATATGAGGAATTCTTAATTTCAGGGAACAAACTGAGGGTTGCTGGCGTGGTGGGGGGTGGGAGGGACGGGCTGGCTGGATGATAGACACTGGGGAAGGTATGTGCTATGGTGAGCACTGTGAATTGTGCAAGACTGTTGAATCACAGATCTGTACCTCTGAAACAAATAATACAATATATGTTAAAAAAAAAAAGAAGAAGAAGAAGAAGATAGCAGGAAGAGAAGAATGAAGGGGGGGAAATCGGAGGAGGAGATGCACCATGAGAGATGATGGACTCTGAAAAACAAACTTAGGGTTCTAGAGGGGAGGGAGGTGGGGGGATGGGTTATTAAAGAGGGCACGCTCTGCATGGAGCACCGGGTGTTATATGCAAACAATGAATCATGGAACACTACCTCAAAAGTAATGATGTAATCTATGGTGATTAACATAACAAAAAATTTTTTAAAAAAAGAAAGAAATCTATCAGAAATTTTAATACATGTGTGTTAAAGGCGTTTTTTTCTACAAAAATTTACATAACAAGCTATGAGTCATAATTTTACAAAATTTTGATTTGGATCAAGTAGTTGATGGAAATGTTAAAATGTTATGACCATAAATAAAGAAAAATAATTTTAAAAAATGCATGACGTCAGTATACTAAGGTTCACTGCAACAGGCCATGATTAAAGAACTATTTTTCCCAGTGTACAGGTGAAGAACTAAGGTTAGAGAACTCATAGAACAAGCAAGTATCGAAGCAAATCCAAACCACTTAAGCTCCAAAGTCAATTCTCTTAATCAGCTTATTATATGTGCATAGGTCCTATTCATAACAAGATATGAGCCTGCAAGTAGGAACAGGAGGTTGTGGAACACTGGAAAAATTACCTAACTTTTCTTGATTTTAGTTTCTTTAATTTTTAAAGGAATTAGTGACAACACCTAAGGCATGATAATGTTCAGTAGTGAAGGCAAAACATTACTATTTTTAGCTTATACAAATATTAGTGAATAATTTATTTCCAGTGCCTGAAACATTATACAAATTCAACAATTTTTACTAACCTAATTCAGTCAAGGGTCTTCAAATGCTTGTTTTTAGGCATGAATGGATTAATCCCAAACAGAATAGGCACCGTCTTAAGAATTGGAAAAATAAAAATAAAACAAAAAAAACAGAACATGGTACATTGGAAGATAAATACAATGGGATGGTAGTGGAGACAGGGGACATATATCCCCACATTCCATCATCACTCTTGGCATCGAATTCTGATATATTAGAGGAAGGAAATTAAAATGGTCAGAAATTATTAATGCCTTAAGACTGTCAAAGATAAGTGAATCACCTATGCAAAAGATCAGTAAGTGTTATATTGTCTGACAAGTGTAACAAAATCAGTTCTGTTCATATATTTCTTCAGTTAATTTTACTTATGTTTATATTTGTTAGAAATCATGCTAGAAACATGTTAGAAATTATGTTAGAAACAAGGGTGAACAAGACAAATGTGATTCCTCTCCCAATTGAGCTTACACTCTAGTGGAAGATATACATGAGAAGATAAATACAATTTTTATATTTTAAGGTACTGTGAAGTGCTATGAAGTAAGCAAAGAGAATTTGGGGCAGCATTGGTTTTTCAGATAGCATGTTTACAGGTTGATATTTTGGACACGAGACTGATGGCTACAGTACTAAAAGGATCATTACTAATTATTGGCTACATTTAGATTTCTGCTATGAAGAGGTGACCCAACATCCTTAGCTTCTTTTGAGAAAGTTCAACTCTTGTTCTTAAGATAATAGAAAATGATTTAATTTCCCAAGAGTCCGTTATTTTTAGTGCTAAAGAGTTCAAATGCAGTTCAAAATGCCAACCTGATACATTTTGACTGGGAAAATATGGCAACGCGTAATTTCCAAGAATTAATTATATCATCTGAGATACGTGACAGCAGGTTTTGCTAGTATAAGAATTGTATCCATGCCACAAATATAAAACAAAAAGACCAAATTATGTTTAATAAGTACACTTATTACAAAGAGAAGGCAACTGTAGTGAAATGGAAAGAGGTACAGAATTTGGAAACAGCCAGAAAAACTTATGTAAATCATCTTATCTCGTTAAGACTTGTTTTTCTTATCTGAAAAAGAAATGTAGGTAATAAATGTTGGGAGGAAATATTTTTTTGCTGCGTCTGATGTTTCCTTCCAGATGAAAGAAACACAGTTTAGGTAATAATTCTGGCTTCTTTCTGCCCCTTTGTTTGTTCTGCTCCAAAAAATATTAGACTTCCTTGGAATGGTAAATTTATGAAAAACAACCTGGACCTGCTCTGTTCAACATCTCTCTTTTCATTCTGGGAAGAAGCTGTGAAAGGGGAAGCTCACCCATGGGGAGGAACCAGTGGCGAGCTGATTGCCAGGTGAGCCAGTCAGTCAGTGTTAAGAAACTTGATGATACTCTTCAAGGTCAATAATCAAGATGATGAGGCAATAATGTGCAGATCTGCTAAGATTTTTTATTTTTCAATATGTCATATTCTCATGTGGAAGTTCTATTTAAACTCAACAATAATTTGTGATTTATAGTTCTGCTGTGACAATAAATGTGATGGCAAATCTGAACTTGTTGCAAAAATTCAAATCTGCATATAAACATGTACATTCTTTATTCTTGTAATATACTTCATAATTAAAACTCAATCTTCAAAAGTAAAAAATAATGTGAAAGCATAGGATTGAGGCTCAGAAATTTTTAAGCAACACAGAGACACTTTCAGGATGCCTCAGCTTTAGGTGAAGCATGCTGTGTTTCTATTGATCTATGAAGGGCTCATTCCTGTCTGTCAGGTAATGGTGTCTGTTATGAGTTAGATTGTGCCCATCTCCCCCACCCTGAAAAGCTACACTGAAGTCTTAACCCCTGGTACAGGTGAATGTGACTTTTTTTTTTTTTTGAAAATAGGGTCTTTGCAGATATAATCAAGTTATGAAGTCATAAGTGAACCCTCAATCTAAAATGAGTGGTGTTTTTATAAGAGGAGGAAAGACTCAGAGACAGGTATATGCAGGAAGAAGACAGTCATGTGATGATGGAGGTAGAGATTAAAATGGTGCATCTACAAGCCAAGGAAAACCAAGGACTGCTGGCAAATATCAGAAGTTAGAAAGTGTAAGGAAGGATTCTCCCCTACAGAACTCAGAATATGACCCTGTCAATACCTTAATTTCAGATTTGTAACCTCCAGAACAGTGAGACAAGAAATTACTATTGTTTTAAGCCACCTGGTTGTAGTACTTTGTTATGGAAACCCTAAGAAACTAATACAGCCCCCACAGGACTGTAGTTACAGGAAACCCCAGGCATCACTTCCCTGCTCCAGTGAAAAAAATCATGTATCATTATTATAAGACTTATGTTGTACAGCGTGGTCCTCCTCAACCTTGGAGAACACAAGCAAAGCCATGCCCCAGGTCACTCCACTTTCTTATACGCGGCTGAACTCAATTCTACTTCCAACAACTTGCCCAGAGCAATGTTGGTAGCGTTGTGCCCTATGGTGTTGTAAATGGAGATGGTGTGGATGACCAAGTAGAGTAAGAGTGTGTAAGAGTGTGCTGACTCTCAAATTCAGGAGAGACTCAAAGGGAATCCTATTAATAAGGTCATCTTTTGTGATTTGCCAAATTAATCCTGTGTACTTGAGTCTAGATTCAGGGTCTAATGGCTGAAAAATCATAGAATGCATTAGCTAAGGGATCCACCCTCTCCCAGTTGATCTTCTTCCAGGGTTTAATCATTCCAATACATTGGACCCTATTCCTCTCAGTCACACATATTTGTTCCTTTCATTCTGTTTAGTCTCTTGGTCATATAATATCCTGCATACTTTTGTTTCCATATTTATAGCGCCTGATCTTTCTCCAATCTAAAAATTCTTGTTCCTCTTTGTCTACCCAAATGCAACATTTAAGCCTCAAGCTATAATCTACTTTCTTTATGAAAACTCTGCCAGTTATTATAATCAAGATCAACTACTTCATGTGATCTGATTATGCAGATCTTGCCCCTAAATTATTTTATAATCCTATTTGGTGCTCTTATATTTATGGTGTGTGTGTATGTAAGTGGAGGGTGGGGAATGAAGACAAGGTAGTAGCCTTGTCTTTCAAGAGGATTCTTGGCTCATTTAGGGTAGGTGTACATTACATGGATTGCACGATTTTAATATTCTCTTTAGTACATAGCACAGTGATGACTTTAGAAGTGATCAATAAAATTTGGCTTGATAATAAAGAAATCTAGTGCTACATGAATGGAAAAAAAAATGTAGCTAAAGTGTAAATGCAGAGCTTGGGCCAATCATGGGATTCCATTATTCTAAAGAATATATGCAAATCTTGGTTGGCCTCAAATGGAAGTAGAAAGAAAAAATATTTATTGAACAACTGTACAATGTTTCAGATACTGCACCAAGCAACTTACATATATAATCTCTTCTAATTCTCAGAGAAACTCTTTGAGTTCATGATCATCATTCCCAATCTAAATATCAGAAAACTGAGTCAGCTTCTTGAAGAACCAATATTGAGCAAAAAAAATCCTTGCATGATACTATGCTCCCCTTTCTCTTTCATAGTCATACTTTAAAAGATTTTGAGGGGTAGAGCAAGAGAATGCTTTTGATTCTGTACAGGGCTTCAAGGGTCGCATTAAAAATAAATTGATGGACAGCTACTACATGTGTATGACAGGGCAATCTTGGTTCTTGGTGACATATGGGGCAGTGTCCTCCCAAGAGATAAACGTCAACCAGCAGGTTTTCATGATAGCAAACTAGAAAAGAGCTTCTTTGAAGGAAAATCATCAGCTATTAAAGTCATTTCAGAGACATTAAAAACATTCTTTATTCTCTAAAATTGTGGTGAAAAAAGCATTTAACCTATCAGCCTGTAAATTGACCTTTGTGATCTTAGAAAAGACAGACTAATTATTTTAAAAGGTTATACTTCCTCCCACTTTTTGGAAAAGAAAAATTAGCTCAGCCATATGGAATGACCAGAACAGCAGAAGAATCGTGGATGTTCCTCTTCAAAGCTGATGATTACCTAAGCTCAGCAACAGCTCCAGGCATGGACATAGTAAACAGGTGACAGAACTGATTCAAAATATGTTCCTTTTCAATGTAGCACAGCAAAGTGATTGGGAAGCACATCTAAAAATGTATAAAGAGATATAAAAATATCTCATTTTTAAGTGGAGCCAAGTATAGTGGTTAAGAATAGAAATGCTGGAGTCAAGCTAATGTTTTCAAATTCTGGTTCTACCTCATAGATACTATGTGACTTAGGTCAAGTCACTACACTTCTCTGAGTCTTGGTTTCCTAATCTATATGAAGATAATTATCATGCCTCATTTATAGAGCCATTAAGAAGACTAAATGAGGGGCACCTGGGTGGCTCAGTCATTAAGCGTCTGCCTTCAGCTCAGGTCATGATCCCAGGGTCCTGGGATCGAGCCCCACATTGGGCTCCCTGCTCCACGGGAAGCCTGCTTCTCCCTCTCCCACTCCCCCTGCTTGTGTTCCCTCTCTTGCTGTCTCTCTCTCTCCCTCTGTCAAATAAATAAAGTCTTTAAAAAAAAAAGATTAAATGAGTTCATATTTATAAAGTGTTTAAAACAGTGACAAGAACTATAATTATGTTTTATATAAAGTAATATTAATTCCTGACAACATTATTTGTGGAATCATAAAAATATAAATTATTTTTTTAGAAATCCTTGAATCCAAGTGTACATTTTTCCTTTGAGGAAAACTCTTGCCCAGGTTACACAGTGAAATATGAGCAGAATGAAGACTATAACTTCCAACTCTTAATGGCTATTCCAGATCTTTCCCCAATTCATGTTGCACCCTCAATGTTAGCCATGAAAAGATACCATTAGCTCTTCTCTTTCCTTCCTCTCAGGCTTGGAGTTTCCCAGTTTAAAGATTTTATTTATTTATTTGACAGAGAGAGAGGGAACACAAGCAGGGAGAGTGGGAGAGGGAGAAGCAGGCTTCCCGTGGAGCAGGGAGCCCGATGCAGGGCTCGGTCCCAGGACCCTGGGACCATGACCTGAGCCGAAGGCAGACGCTTAACGACTGAGCCACCCAGGTGCCCCAGGAGTTTCCCAGTTTAGAACCAAACTTGGGATTTTACAAGCAGGTTCCATGGGCTTTCAAGCCTTCCTGGTCACAGAAGTTGACAACAAGGAGGACAGTATTCCCCAGAGTTTTTGAGTTAGGAAATTATTTAAAGGCCATGATCAAAATGTAAACTGTTCATTATACTGGGGCACTAATTAATTTATCAGAAAAAAATGATTAATGGAGAATCGGACCAGGACAAGTAGATTGTCAGGAGATAATTGTTTCTTTTTGAAAAATGTCATGGGTAGTAAATGACTGAGGAGTTGGAGGTGGGGGAAATGAGCAGAGTTCACAGGGAAAGAAAAGAACTAGAAGCGAGCCAGCCCATAGAGCAAGAGAAAGAGTTAGCAATGCACATGGTACCTTCATATCATTTGAATGTAGCTTTTCTTTCTCTCAGAATATAACTAATTAGTGGGAGAAGAGTAATGATAGAAGAACGAGGACAAAGAAAAGATGGAAGCCAGTGTCTGCTGGTACTATGCGCAGATACTGTGTTGGCATGTTCTCCACATAACCAATGAGGTAGGTGTTTTTAACCCCATTTTCTGATGGGGAAATTTGGTCTTAAATAGGTTTAAAAGTTGTTTATTCAACTAATAAAAGGCAGAGCTGGAATTTAAATATAGGGTAATTCTATGGTGTCCAAATGCCTGGCTCCCTCTCTATTGTTATAACCCCCCTTGTTTTCTCCCACTTGCTGAACCCAATTGAATGGGTTCTCACTGTGAAGCACTTTTTTCTTACCAGTGTCACTTCCAAAAACCCATAACCCTGTATTAGAAGGTACTTGACTGCATGTCAAAGAGAGAAGAGAAACCGCTCTTCTTTAGTTAACTATTTTTAACACAAATGAACTGACTAGCAGGTTTATCTTAAATGATACTGGCACTGTTCATGGGGCCTGGACTACCACAGAAAACACAATGCTGATTATGCTCACAGCACCCAGCACAACTGCAACTTTCACCTCAGTCTAATTGAAAGGCAGACGACAGGGCCTGGCTCCATGTAAATTTGCATGAACTGGATGATTGCCTTAACTTCTCAGCCTGATCATCATGCCCTTTGCTGTATTTAACATTATTTGCTTCTCTGAATAACTTGGTTGTTGGAAATTCATTGTATCCATGTATTGGAAACAGAAAAAGAAGGTCACTGAGTATAATATTAGAATGGATTTTGGAGGCTTACTTATACTGAAAAACATCCTGTGGAGACCAGCTCAGAATTATACAAAAAAAAAATTATGAATGAAAGGAAATGTGATTACTTCTACTTTACACTCTCCACATGACCCAAATAACTCCAAAGAGAAGAGGAATGGTAATGGTAAGTTTGTGGCTGAAGGTGAAGACATTCCCATTTGTAGTGAAAATTCTTATGACCAAAATGGACAATATCAATAGAGGTAGTTAGAACATGAATACCAGTGCTGGCTCATAGATTTTAATATATGCAACCATGAAATTTTCCTTGAGCCTTTCCTGGCTGCCAGATGCTTTTCACGAATGATAGTAGCTAGAGGTTCTTTAAAGTGCATGGCCTTATCAATATGTTCTGTTTTGCTTTGTATGTTTGTAAATAATGTTGTATTTTGTTTTTGTGTATTTAAAAAAAATCTTCTTCCATTTTCTGTAATTGCTGTCTCTTCTCTGAGGCACCAAAAAATGATATGTATTAATTGACAGTAATTAGTGCTGAATATGTACCCAGTACAGTGAAGGCTAAAGAAAAAAAACAACTTAGAAAAGTTATTCAATGTTAACTGCACATCAGTTCTGACTCTGTCACTTGTTAGTGTATCAGTGACTTTCAGCAAGTAATTTATATCTATAAGCAGCAGCTTCCTCAACTCCTAAGAAAATAAATAAAAAAGAGGAAATGCATAGCATTCTTATGAAAGGAAGCCTGTAAGGAGAAAATGAAATAACCCTGGCAGTTGCTCTACACAGTGCCAGCCACACAATAAACACTCAAGAATGCTATCTTTTAAAAAATACTTACTATGAACAATAGTAAAAAAAAAAAACCAAAAAACCTTCTAATTTAATGTCATTTTATTGTTTTCTGTAAAACAAGTGACTGGATGTATAATTAAACATTTTTCTTTTGTTTATGGCAGCTTCTGATATATTTATTTTTTTCTCCTTTGTATTGTTTTGTTTACATACCTATACTTATTTCATGACATTTTGCTTCCTGACTTTTGAATGTAGTATTCTGTCATAAACACATTTACATATTACTCCCTGCCATGTGGCTACTGTATCCCATGGAGTATAGATATTGCATTACATTTTGGTCACTGGACATGACGCGCAAGTCAAGAGATTTATGCTTCACTCATTCCTTGCCCAACACTCAAGTCTACTATCTTTTAAATATGTCCACTTGTCTTTCCTTACCCTTGTATCCCTCCTTTAGGCCTTTTCATTTCCTTCCTATTTCACCTGAGCATTGTAGCAGCTGCTTTACTGAGATTCCTGTCTCAGATCTTGTTCCCTTTATTCTAATCACCCCTCACTCTGTAAGCAAAATCGTCTCTCTGTCAATTTTTTTTTCGCTGTTTCTCTGAACTTTTTCACTTGGGGTCTCAAGAAATGCACTTAAACTCACTGACCTCAAGAAAAAAATCCACTCTAGAACCCTCAGTTTGTTTCTCAGAGTCCATAGTCTCTCATGGTTCTAGAGGAGAGGGAGGTGGGGGGACGGGTCAGCCCGGTGATGGGTATTAAGGAGGGCACGTTCTGCGTGGAGCCCTGGGTGTTATACGCAAACAATGAATCGTGGAACACTCCATCAAGAACTAATGATGTGATGTATGGTGATTAACATAACATAATAAAATTAAAAAAAGAAAAAAGAAAAAAATCCAAACTCCTTCAGGTTTTTATAAGGCCCTTTAAGATCCAACAATCCTCTAAATGTAAATACAAATATAGGCAAATATATAAATATAAATAAATCCAACTCTGAACAGGACTTAATTTTTTAAAGAAATAGGTTAAAATAATTAAAATTTAAGGGGCGTCTGGGTGGCTCAGTTGGTTAAGTGTCTGCTTTTGATTTCACCTCAGGTCATCATCTCAGGGCTGTGAGATCAAGCCCTGTGTTGGGCTCTACGCTGGGTGTGGAGCCTGCTTAAGATTCTCTCTTGGGCGCCTGGGTGGCTCAGTTGGTTAAGCGACTGCCTTCGGCTCAGGTCATGATCCTGGAGTCCCGGGATCGAGTCCCGCATCGGGCTCCCTGCTCAGCAGGGAGTCTGCTTCTCCCTCTGACCTTCCTCTCTCTCATGCTCTCTACCATTCTCTCTCTCTCAATAAATAAATAAAAATTAAAAAAAAAAAGATTCTCTCTTTCCCTCTCCCTCTGCCTCCCCAACTTCCTCTCTTTTTCTTTCTCTCTCTCTCCCTCCCTCTCTAAAACATAAAAAAAATAATTCAAATTTAACATGGAAAGGCCAACAACCTCAAACATCTATTTAAAAAATACTAAAATACTATTTAAAAAAATACTAAAGAAGGATGTGCTTTTTGATACTACATGAACTAGATGATTGCCTCAAACTTAAAACCATGTTATGTTGGTTCAGAAATAGACTAAGGTTACTGTGATAAAATCAATCAATAAATAGAATAATGTAGATATGAAAATTTAGTATGTGACAAAAATGGCAGTTTACAGTTTCAGGTCATGGTATCCATGTGTAAATAAACATTCACACTCAAAGATTTTAGCACAGTAGGCACTGTGAACATACAGTTACCCTTGAGGATTTATTATTCAATTTTAAGACCTTAGAAATTTTTAAAAAGATGAGGATTTCAAAGTGCTTATAGAAACATCATTACAGAAATATAAGTAAGTGAAACTGAAGGAGAGTAGGTCTGAGATAATATGTTAAGCTTAAAGAAAAGCCCCACTTTTTTCCAAGGAAATGAGAAATCAGCATTTTGTAGAAATGAAAATTATAGCTATAAAATCTGCTTTGGGGAAAAGTATAATTTGTCAGTAAACATTCATAAACACTTATTTGATAATTTATTTTCTCTTTATCTTCAGTATGAATGTGCACAAATATTTATGTTCCTTTATTTTTCTAAATCTATTTTTCCAAATCTAGCTCTGTGTCCCTGCTTGCCAAAGTTGACAGGCCCTCCCTACTAGTCATTCTTAGTGAACACCTCTCCCTTTCCAGGATTGTCCAAGCAATTGGCTTTACATTATATTTGGAGGTAGACTTCTGGTTTTCTGTCAGTCATGCTTCCTCCTGACAGGCCCAGGCTCACATGAAGCGTTCAAACACCTGATAGCCAGCTCCCTACGTGGCAATCTTGGGAATCGAGAACTTTTGCCATAGCCCCAGCTCTAAGCACCAGCCTTCATCCTTCACTTTTCTCTCCAATTGTGCTTAAATCCTTTCTTTGTCTGGAGCACAAAATATTTTCTTCCCCTTTCCTATAAAAACACACATGCTCAAGCTGTAGAAATATATATTACTGTCTTTTCTTTGCCAGAATATAGGGGTTTAAAAATATGAGGGTTTAAAATAAAGAAGTCTGTTTTTCCCTGGTAACTTAACAGCGTGCGTGCGCACGCACACACACACGAAACACAAGGTAATTCTTTTCCTTATAAGTTCAGCTTCTGGCATATTTTAACAATCTATGTTTCCAGTGAATTATTTGAGCATCATCTCATAAAAATGGAAATTTAAGATGACCCAAGATTTTAAAAATCTAACAATGAACTTTTTTAGTCCTCATCTTGTTTGTTGGTTTATTAAATTGCAATTGTCAGTATCTGCATGGCTCCTCAGGAGGCTGATTTCACTTTTCTTCTATGCAAGGTTGGACATGGGCTGAAGTGATTCCGGATTTAGGGTGAAAGGGTAGAGGGGAAAGCCATGTCAAGTCTAATGGCAAAATAGTCAGTGTCTCTTTTTTACTAAAAGTACTTAGGAAAGCCACTCTAGGAAATCTTTGGCCCTTTTAGGATTATACTGGGCACCTTTTGTTTATAACTAGGGTGATAAAAGGATATAAAAGGGGAAGGTCTCAGTTATACTCAATCTGCAGCTTTCAAGGAGAAAGTGTTGCTTTTATATTGAATAAAATTTTCTACCATAACACAACATTTGTATATACATTGATTATGCTCCTTCTACCACCTCAGGAAAGATGGTGGGAGAAGGGGTAACCTGAAGGAAATGTCTGCTTTTTAGGGAAATGAGATGCAAAATGTGGTTCCCTGAGACAAGAAGGGATCCCACAAGAAGGACATAACTGGAATTTCTGCCATGTGCTAAATGTGCTTTGATGAGACACTCTCATCAAAGTTTAAGGCAGCCATAAATGTTGCCAAACTCCAGCCAGGACAGAGAATTTGAATGGTGTATCTGGACCCCTGGCCCTACTGTCTGATTAGCTTGTCCAGCTTTCCTGTTCATTGCATTAACCTTCTAGTAACACAGCACCATGTTTTACCTGGCTGAATTATTTGGATTGGAAATTGGTATGAATCTTAGTAGGCAAGACAACATAATTTCTAGGTTTAAACTCACATTTATCAGAGCAGCAGAAAATAGTATCAATCAAATTAGAACTTTCCTTTTGTACTGGATTGTGTCTAAGAGGCTTATCTAGTTCTAAGGCAAGGTATGTGAGGGAAAGGCAGAAAACATGAGGTATAACCCTTGAGATGTCCATCAATCCAAATGATCATCAATCACTGATCTCAAGGTCACTTTTGTCTTTCTGTGGGCCTCTGTGGGTCTGAAAGATCTTCTCTGCTATGACCATAATATAGATGGTAGCCTATCTACAGATGGACCTACAGATCTACAGCTTATCTAAGAACTGGCATCTGTGTGACCCTCAATGGGCCTCATAGCTATTTACTGTGTAAAGGCATATCAATTTTCTGGACTCTACTTGGGGAAAAGCACAAGACCTTACTCTCTGGATCAAGCCTCCTTCCATCCCTCTTTCTCCAATGTGGAAAAGTCTGTTTTCTAGTTGCCACAGAGATCCTGCTTTCTTTCACAGATAAAATCTGGTTCCCAAAGGAACTCTGTTCCAGTACCATTTTTTTTAATGGCTCGAAGTTCTAGTTCTCTTATGAACGTAAGCTTATCTCAAAATCAGTCACTAAATGTAGAGTGGCTTAATTTTAGATCCTGTTGATAAGGTTTGTCTGTATTCTTCAGCATTGCAGGTATGCATGTTTAGATAAACTATAGCCCCAGGAAGTAGCCAGAACTTTCTATTGACCATATTCATAGGCTCGGGAGCCCTGTACCTGCCCCAGGTTTCATGCAATTAACTTGACTCTGGTCTACCGCCATGCACACTGAACTCTGAATCCCATTACTCGGCAGGAGGCAAATCCTAGCTGCATCCAGGCGCAGAGTCCAACAGGCCCTGGCTCTAGTCCCTGATTACTAAATTACCACTGTGATTTTTTTATTCCCTTTCTGGCCAATGGAGATATTTTGCTTATTTTGAGTGTACCATACCTTAATTATTTTCTTGTTTTTAAAAAATTTTCTTCCTTTTCTATATTTAGAGTTGATGGAGAAGTTCAAGACTAAATTCATAATGTCATCCTGATCCTTGGTCCCAACTTTTAAGCTTCTGCTTATCCAACTGTGATAGTGAATTTGGATATTATGCACATGAAAATCCAAGTAGTGAGTAAGTCAGCATGAGAACTTATTATCTTGCATGAGAAAGGAGCCTCTACCTACCTCATGGCTATTTCTGTATCACTTATTATAAATAAATCCTTTTCAAAGTAGTGGCTGTTGCATGTTTTCACTATCTTTTTAACCATCTCAGAAATAATTATGCATACAATAATACTAAAAACTTGTTTCTTGCAATGGGTTGAATTTACCATTTTATCTCAGATAAAACCTAATTTTAACCTCTGGACTTCAACACTGACGTTGTGCACAGCAAGCCAGCAAAACAAAGAAGCTCAGAAACCTAAATATTAGCAGTATGCTTTCTGAAATTGTTAAGTGCAATGCCAAGCTAATCTTGAACTTTGCAAGTTTTGTGACTACTGTTACCATTTTGTTTAGCATTTTAATGAAATTTTTAAGACAGCAAAATTTCATTATTTTCTCCTCTATTTTAGTCAATGACATTTGGGATATCAAGAAACATTTGCCAAACTGTGCAGGTCACTGCCTGAATGGACAATATTGTACTATATAACATGCCACTTTTTCCATTGTGAAGAACCCTTATCTATATTTTAGGATATTTAAATAGTTTTTAAATAAAGGAAAGTGTCTGAGTAAAGTATTTTTATGTTAAAGTTGAAGGAACCTAACCCTTAGGCTGTCTTTTAACTAGCACACAGCTAAAAATTTATAGAGCCAGCACTTGAACCTAAAAGTTCTGACTCCAAATAGATTGCTTTTTCTCCTATACTGTGCTTCCATTTATTATAGCAGGTCATCAGCCAAAGAAGAAGTTTCCAGCCTGCCACTGAGCTGGTTAATGGCATTTAATTAATTATTTGTGTGTTCATTCAAAAAAAAAAATTGTTAAGCTCCTCTTATAGTTTAGTGATAAATAAAACCATGCAGGGGCAAAATACATGAAATCAAAAATTATATGAAGAATTACTTATTTACAATTTTAATAAATTATTTAAAACAGAAATGTGGGTTGCATGAGTATGTGGAAAGGGGAGGTTAACCTGCTTTAGGATAAGACTCAAGGAACATTTAAATTAAGACCTTATGACAACTAGGTACCTTGAGGAAATTAAGATTGCTTTGGACATAATGTTTGGATCCGCAATGCAGATGAAATCCTAACCCCAATGTGATGGTATTAAGAGGTGGTGCCTCTGGGGGATGATTAGGTCATGAGGGTGGAGCCTTCATGAATGGGATTAGTGCCCTTATAAAAGAAACCCCAGAGAACTCTCTCATCCTTTCTGCCATGTGAGGACACAGCAAGAACATAGCTGCCTATAAATCAGGAAGCTGGCCTTTATCAGACACCAAATCTGAAGCACCTTGATCTTGGACTTACCAGCCTCCAGATCTATGAGAAATAAATTTCTGTTGTTTATAAGCCAACCAGTCTATAGTATTTTGTTATGCAGCCCAAACTGACTAAGATAGGGATTTGTTCTTTTCAGGAAGAACAAATAACCTCATATAAGATCCTTACATATGAGAGGAGATCTTTGTACATTAGAAAAGAAAATGAAGTCCAATGTTAGTGGACTATAATGAGTGAGGGGGTAGGCCATGCTCATAGGTAAAGAGAACCTTTCTCTGCTCCACAGACAACTTCCAAAGAACACTCTCTTTATTGCTCCATGATGTAGATCTGCTTCCTAGTACCCGAGAACAGTGATTACCCAGAATAGCTATTTCCCCTCAGTGCAGAGGCATTTTAAATTTCATATATAATTCACATCTTGCCATTGCAAACATTCCTATATGAATGTCTACTGTGGTACCTAGAGATGGAGAAATGGGAACAGATAAATAACCTCGCTGTAGAGTTTTGGAACATGGTGTAGGACTTAATTTCCTCTGGATTTCCATACAGAGAAAATTCAAAAAGGAATAAAAATGAAGCTACAGTCCAAAAGAAGTAAGGAAAAAAAAAGATACATACACCTTAAATTAGAATGTTTTCAAACTATTCACTTTATAACCTGGCCAACCACTAAAGTCCCAGCAATTTCCATAATCAGGGACTTGCAAAGGTGTCAGCTGCTGAAGGGAATAAAAACAATTTTTTTTCCTGTTTTCTCTTACACTAAAACTATGGACCTCAGTTTTTAATGCCTCTTTCTCCCTGTTAGTTTCTTCTGTGTTTGGGGGCCAGAAATTTTTTATCCTAATAAGTTACTTTTTATTGACACTACCTGTTCTCTGAAGTCTAAAATCCATGAATTTTGTAGGTCTAGCATTCATTCTTTTCACTATTAGGAATTCTAGAAAGAGAGAATTTTCTCCCAAGGATCACATTTCTTATATATTTCTAACCAGTTATCTTTCTTTTGTTTTGTTTAGGACTACTTTCCATGAAAGAATTATATGTATATATTCATATAGCTTTAAACTTTATTCACCATCCTAATTTCACAAAAGTATTTATAACCTAATTATGCAAAATTGTTAGAGATGCAAACGTTATCTCAGCAAAGGATACTGTTTGACAAATGATTACACAGTCACCTATTAACTGGATGAGAAAGTGACAAATGTTGGCACCTATTAACAGTACATCCTAATCCCTATCAGTACCATACATACTAAGAACTTATCCTGAAATAGAAAAATACTGAAATAATTTATGAGTGAGTGTTGCACATAATACATTCATCTGGCACATTGGAAAGTGACACAAAGCTAAAGACAGCTGATAATGCCACTTCAGCATACCGCATTCATCTTCACTGAACAATATCAAAGTCCAAGCTAAGGGATAAGAGATTACTTCCCATTGAATGTAAGAAAATACAATCACGCCCACAAAACTCATATGCATAGAGTGATCCTTCCATTGTCATGCTAACTTTTGTACTTCATGAATGTCTTAGCTGACTCACTATGTTGACATTAAATCTGACCTAGATTTTCCATTCTCAGGGGTAGTTCTGAACATACCCATTTATAACCACTTCCTAGGCTTTGTCAAAATAACCTAACATTTATTGAACACTTACTATGTGCTAAGTAAGTCTTTCCCATCTAGTATACTATTTGGTTTTATGTAGAAAATACCTATACCTAAAAAAAAAAGTATGAATTACTTACTTTAATGTATATTAGAAAATATAGCTGGCATTCTAAATTCAGGATACAGGAGCATCTGAGTGGCTCAGTCGGTTAAGCATCTGTCTTTGGCTCAGGTCATGATCCCAAGGTCCTGGGATTGAGCCCCGCATCAGGCTCCCTGCTCAGCGGGAAGCCTGCCTCCCCTTCTCACAATCCCCCTGCTTGTGTTCCCTCTCTTGCTGTCTCTCTCTGTCAAATTAATAAACAAAATCTTTTAAAAAAATAAATTCAGGATATAACGCTACAATAAATAAAATCTCAGAAAATAAGTTAAATGAAAGCACTAAATAATAGTGTAAGTGATAGGTATTTGGCAATGACTGTGATGCCGTGTGTTTTCATCGGGAGGGACAGAATGAATGCTTCCCTCACCTTTAATTAGGTTAGAAGCAATATATCCTCAATGCCTACATTGATTAATTTAAGAAAGCTTTCTTATAGTTTTTGGTATTTGTTGTGATCCCTTGCTTTGATCTGCTTCTTCATAGAGTCCCATTAGCCATATGTCAAACCTTCATTGCCTATCTTTAATACTTGTCATTTTTATTTCTTTTTTTCATTTCTTTTTAAAATTTTCACCTCCTAACTACAGTAAGGCATTATGATAGCATCATAATAGGTGACTCTCGATGATCTCCACCTCTGGATATTCTCATGCTTCCCTGGTATGTGGGCTGGATCTAGGGACTTCTAATAAAAGGAATATACCAAAAACAATAAGATGCCACTTCTGGGATTAGCTTATAAAAAGACTGTGATTTCCACCTTCCTTGCCTTCCTTCACTCTCATTTGTTCATTTAGGGAGGCCCACCTAGCAAGGAATTAATACCTACACAGCAGCCAGAAAGGACCTGAAGCCTGCAATAGATACAGGAATAAGCCTGAAAGCTGACTCTCTCCTACCAAGCCTTGAAATGACTTTACTCAGATGACATCTTGATTTCAGCCTTGTAAGAGACCCTGACATAGAGGCATCCAGTAAAACTGCACAAAATTATCCCATTTACAATAGCAACAAACAATAAAATACTTAGGAATAAATTTAACCAAGGAGGTGAAAGACCCCTATGTTGAAAACTATAAAACACTGATGAAAGAAATTGAAGAAGACACAAATAAATGTAAAGATATCCCTTGTCCATGGGTTGGAAGAATTAATATTGTTAAAATGTCCATACTACCCAAAGTTATCTATAGATTCAATGTAATCCCCATCAAGATTCCAATGTCATTTTTCACAAATTTGAAGAAACTATCCTACAACTTATGTGAAAGGACAACCACAAAAGACCTTGAATAGCCAAGGCAATCAAGAAAGCAAAACAAAATCAGGAGACATCACACTTCCTGATTTCAAGTTACATTATAAAGCTATAGTAATTAAAACTGTATGATACTGGCATAGAAACAGACAAACCAATGAATAAGAATCAAGAGCCCAGAAATAAACCCAAGCATATACATTCAACTAATATGTTATTTAGTAATATTTACTCTCATTTGTTAAAGTTAAAAATCTTATTTTTTTCAAATTGATTAAGATATGTTGGGTTCTGTTTTAATGGAATCATTGAAGGAAGTCCTTTCCTACCAACTGTCCTCAGATACTTCTTTTTTTTTTTTTTTTTTTTGTCCTCAGGTATTTCTACAGTACCCTTTGGGAGGCCACTCTATCTTGGTTTCCATTTCATTATTGTATGAAAGAAGGGTATACACCAGATAATATCTAATTTTCCTTTTAAGTCTAGATTTCAATTAAAAAATCCTGCCAATTATCTCATGTTTCCCTGCATATATGTTCTTTCTTCATATTTCCACAGTTGCCCATTTTGTTCCTAGTTGGACCATACTACTCCACACCTTATTTTTTTTTCATACCTTATTTTAACAGTCATTACAGAAAGATCTACTGAGTCAATTTAGATGACAAGAAATAAGCATACACTAATACAAGTACTGTTTCCTTTAATTAATGATTATCAAATAATTTTGATTGTTGTTGTATGAAGACATAAGAACTGCTTTAAGCTATAAAAATGTTCAAGGAAGCAGTTTATCATAATGGTTGAAGGCATGAGTTTTGGAGTTAAACAATCCTCAGATTAAAGTCCAGTTAAATGCTAATTAAATGCATGTCTTGGAGCAAGTTAAACCTCTCTAAGTCCTATTTTTCTTAACTGAAAAAGTGAAATAAAATAGTACTAATTAATATTACTTGAGTGATAGATTAAATAAGATACTGCTTATGAGGTATACACAGTGACTGCCCAGAACATAGAAGTCACTCTATAAATAATAGCTATTGTGAGTTTCATGATAAAACTATGATTATGGTGTACTTTCCTTCTTTTTCAGTTCACATATAGTATATTGTAAGTAGATTGTTTCTTGCAGATGGGTGCCAAACCAAACTTAGTCCTATTGATTTGAGTATCACAAGACTTCAAATTTGAAATACACTTCTTAAAAAATATAAAATATTAATGTGTGTGTGTGTATGTGTGTATCACTTTTAATTAAGTGAAAACCATTGCATTACAATTTCAGTAGTAAAAATCAATCATTTGTAATATTTCTAAAAAATATGTTTTCAAAATATTTTATATGAGTTTGAAATTAACTGCTTTCTAATTTTCTGAAAATATCTTAAAGTTCTCTGATAGTTTTCTAAGGCTTTAATGAAGATTTTCTCTGGCAATTTTCAGGTGGAAAAAGGTGTACCAAGTAGTTGATTTATCCACATGAATAATATATATCAGTGTAACCAGGGTGATATTCAAAATACTTAATGGAGCACCTGGGTGGCTCAGTGGGTTAAGTGTCTGCCTTGGGCTCAGGTCATGATCCCAGGGTCCTGGGATTGAATCTCAGCAGGGAACCTGCTTCTCCCTCTCCCTCTGCCCCCTACTCGTGCTTGCTCTCATTCTCTCTATTGGTCTCTCTCTAATAAATAAATAAAATCTTTAAAACAAAAACAAAAACAAAACAAAAATACTTGTCAATAAGATTCCTGGCAGCCAGTTATTAGCAACAATATGTTTGTATCAATGCATACCAACTGGATATCCTTAAATATTACAGATATATACTTTCTCATCTCTCATTATCACTCACCACTCATATTACTCACCATTTATATCACAATCCAGGTTTTTTTTTTTTTTTTTAAGGTTGGAAGTTGTATATAGTTAACAGGCTCCCTTACCTTGTACTATACTTGGAGATAAGACAAGCAGATATCCTGGGGCACCTGGGTGAGTCAGTCAGTTAAGCCTCTGACTCTTGGTTTTGGCTTGGGCCATGATCTCATGGTCATGAGATCCAGCCCTGTATCAGGCTCCTGCTCAGGAGTCTGCTTGAGATTATCTCCCTCTGCCCCTACTCCCAGCCCCCCTTCCCCGCCCCCCAAAAAAGACAAACATATCCCATCCACTCAAATCTATTTTAAGACTAGTAAATCATGCAGGGTTCCTTCAGGAAATAGTCACATTTATAAAAAAAATTATAAGGGAGAGTGAAGAACAATGAAATTAGTAATTGTAGAGCTGCAACAGCCTCTGGGCCTGAAGAAATTGGAGACAAGTGCTACCCAGCATCAGGATGGACAGTTCTATAGGGAGGGCCATCTTTAGAGGGGCAGGGACATTTCATGGAAAAACACAGCTAGCCTGGAGCAACCTCCCAGGGAAGGATCCAGGGGACATAAAATCCTACCTTTTCCCTCTCTCCTTCTGATCTCTTGCCATGACTTCTTATTGGCTGAACACTGTATGAACCCAGAAATCAAGGGGGCTCGGTCTCTTCCACTGTGTCCATAAAGTTCAGACCCTTAAAGAAAATACAGAATGGAGGTCATTAGAGAATAGATCTGGACAGACAGAAAACAGACACTTGATGCAACTAGCTTGTCTTTTTCTTTCTCATTTTCCTAACAAATATTTAACTCTGAGACCAACGAAACTAAAGATGGTTTTGACCTACGTTGTACTCTGATTCAAACCCTAACAAAAGGGCAAATCTCTAAGAATGGAATAAAAATGATACTATCTGTCATCAGACTCTGCTGTAGGAATTTTTCCTTTAGAATAGTTAAATTTCTACTGTTCTTCATATTTAAACATTTACATTATATATTAATCTAGCCTTCAGACTGATACCAGAAGAGTTAAAAACTTAGATCCTCCAACCTACTACAAAGATGAATTGGGAAGGCACATTCAGTGCTCACATGAGTAATTGGCTCTGATGCTACCAGCTGAGTGCTCTTATGAATTTTAATAAAATATTATTAATTCCAAATGAGAGTAATCACTTTGCTGACATTTGTTATTTAATGTCAGTCACTGACTCCGTACTTTGCCCTGTAGGGAAACAGCTATGAATTGCAGAAATAGTCCACTAGAAAAAAAAAAAAGTTCCAAGATACAAATAGGGGAGTTAATGGAGCAGGAAAAATTTCCAGTACTCTGTGAACACAGTAACCATCTTTCAAGAACAGTGGTAGCTAAATATTTTTTAGGAGGCCAGGCACAGCTGGGCTCAGACAAAGGTGGTTATCAGGGAGGGAGATAAAGGAAATACACCTGAAATTTCCCAAATGAAAAGAATCCACTCCCTGTGAGGTCCATGGAGTGCAGGAGTGATGTTATTAAAGACACTGCAGGAATGAATAGAAAAATCTAGAAATTAGTTAAGGGAATTGGGTGTTATAGGACCATTCTGCTTGTGGTGCATAAAAGTGTATTTTATAATGATAACCAGATAATTCTCCACAGTATCCAACAATCTCACAGTAAAATCAAATGAGATCAGCATCTCTGGCTCTCATGAATACCTTCAAAGAATTGGTGTGAGGAAGGCCAGGTGATCAGGCTAAAACACCAAGGAACCAGTATTGATGATCTGCTGTGAGGAAGATCATTCTGCACCTGCTATCCCAATATACTAATACTATCATTTTCTTTCAAGCAGTATGCATTTTATTTCCTTATTGATAAACTACCTGATTCTAGAAAAATCTAAGCCAGAAAGTTTGGAAATTGAGACATGGACTTCATGTCAAATGTTGCATATTTGATTGAATTTCCACTACCAAAATGAAATGAGCTGTATTACCTGTTATGCCTCAGACTTTGAACCCTTCTTAGAGAATCTTAAGGGATTCATCACTCACCCAGTGACATCACTCCGAATTGGGATTTTTCCCTCCAGAAAGGATAGCTTTATTGAAAAGCCTCTTAGGCCACAGGTGATCAACTATTCAAGAATTACTCAGAAAGGCCAAAATCCCCCTTGGGCCCTCCCAGGGGCTCAAAGCCTTCATTTTCCTCCTGTTTATTCAACTTTGAAAAATGATCAACAGAATGGAATCTACTAGGGTAAGACGTTGACTAATCCTGTCTTCTTGATCTTATGATAACTATAGAAAAACAAAGGATCTATAAAAGAAAAACAGAAAAATCTGCTTTCAACAACTTGAACTTTTCCAAAACTTACATTAGGAGGGGCTTAGTACTGAAATTTTAACTCCAAATAGGACTATTTCTAAACCATTTATATGATCAACTTCTGACATAGAAATCTTATGTAATCTGTAAAAAATAATAATAAAAAGAAATCTATGTAATCTAGTAACTATGTAAACATACTCCATGTCTAAATCCTCACTGTAGACACAAGAGTAAACAGAAGTCATGTCAGAAAGCAATCTGAGAGGTTTAGACATCCATCCCAATGAAAGCCCAAATAGAAACTAAATATTTAGCACCAGATTCAAAGGTCAAATAGGAAACTCAGAAATATTGTTGTTGCACTGAGCGTGGATACAGGGAGCAAAGTAAAATCTCTACTCGTTGTAAAAGTGATTTTATTTTTAAGCATCAACCAAAATCTTCCTAAATTTTCAAGACCTGCGCAAGAAATAATAAAAGCTTGCTAAATCACAATTAACATTTTCAGTGACAGACTTATCCACACTTACACTTTTAGATTTCATCGTCACCAAGACTTTCCTGGAGCAGAGAGAAACAAAACCTATCTTTATAGCCAGGTAGAATTCCTGCACTCAGTGGTACGTTAGTGGATATCTAATGTTATTGGTTCTCCACCTTCACTATGCATCAGAATCAGCTTAGAAGATTAAAAGAAATGGCACCCTGGCTCCACCCTTGGAGGTTCTGGTTCAGTTGCTTTGGGATGGGGCTGGTCACTGGTATTATTTTTTGTATTCCCAAGATAATTCGGTTGCACAATGAGGGCTGATAACCACTGGTCTAGTTGAACCTGAATCACCCACTTCATAAGTAAGAGAGGGGTTAGAGAAGTTACATGATCCACACAAAATCACCATGAGTCAGTAGAAAGAACACCAGATTGTTAGTCAGAGATATGGGTTAGAATCATGTCTCTCTTGCTGAATAATAATGTGAAATTGAGCAAATCACATCAACTCTCAGTTTCAGGATACTCACAAGGAAAATGAAAAAAAAATGCATGCGTGAATTATTTCACAGGGTTGTTGAGAGGATCATCATAAAATTAAGCAACATAAACTATGTAAAATTACTTTGTAAAATGTAAAGTACTACACACTTATTAGGGGTTGCTGTTTTGTGTAGTAGAGGCAAGACTAGAAGTTTCTGCTATCTTCTAGTTCTGTAACTTATTAAACCATTCGATTTTTATATCAGTGACTATATTAAACTACTATTTATCAGGCATTATATACATCAGCACATAGTATTAACTAACTTATCCCCGTGCAGTGGTAATTTTCATAATCATGACCTAGATGCTCCAGGAGTTCACTATTCAAAGTATCTTTGGTCCAAGGACCAGAAGCATTGGCACCACCAGACAGCTTACTAGAAATGCAAATCTCATGCCTCACCTCTGACCTACAGAATCTGCATCTTCAGCTTAATAAGATCTCCAGATGATCTGAGTCACATTAAAATTTGAAAAGTACTGTTTTACAAGATCTCAAAATGTCTTTGGCATGATGAAACTAGGTTCAGTGCCATTTGAACGATTCTTTTTCCATTTTAATTCTTCAAAAATTAGAAATGCATGTTATATATATGTGTGTGTAAAGAAGCATGATTCTATCTGAAAATAATGGATTAAATTTTATTTATCTGTTTATTCTGTTTAAGCAGAATAAAGCATTTATTACATTAATTTAATCAAACTTTCTTTAGATTTCTCTTCATAATAATCAATTCTTAGCAGCAATTTAGATTCATTTGAATTCATCACTATTAGGTCCTGTGGAGGCTTAGGGATTCAACATTTTCATTTTAGATGAGATTTTGTGAATAGAGGTGATTAGACTCTATATGATCAAAGTCCCTCATTGACTAATACCTGCCTTTCTCCCATTCTCCAAAGCCACAGGCTCATTTTATCCAGCCCAGGTTGAAACTAATTTGTGATTCTAAGGGGTGACCAAAGCATGCAGCTTATTATTTGGATTACGTTTTCTTAGGGAAGATGTGTCCTTGGTGATTTTAATTCAATCAGAATATTGCAATTTGGGAGGATTTAAAGGAGGAGAATATGGTCTCATTATTCAGACTTAAATAAGATGAATAAATAAGATGAAATCTTAACAAATGGCAGTTATATCTGTTACTCAGCCATCACACAGACTCTGAATACTGAGTGACTGGAAATTTTCCAGGAAACTCAGATTTCCCTCCCTGTGTAATTGGGTGTAAATTGGTGCCTATTTATAGTAGATCTATGAATAGATATCAGTCCAAAAGTGTCATGGACTTGAGTTATATTGCAAGAGGCTCAGGATGAATTTGTTTCCACTGGAGGTAATGATTTTTGAAAAGTGTGGCCACAAAACATGAACAGGGCAACAAGATGTGGCAGGAAAGATATTCCTAGAACATCTTTTAAACCTTTTGTGAAATGAGTCAGCAGTAAGGAAATTCAAAGTGATCCACAGGGCTTTGGCAGAGGAAGGGGAACAGGGGCTCCCACTTTGTGCAACTGTCAATTTCATTTTGAAAAATATAAGGAGAGGGAGAGAATCTAAGGCTCAGACATAAGGTAAAAGCTTGTTCAGGAGGATAAATTTGCTTAAGTAATTTCATCCTCCACTTCCACCCCAAGGAAAATACTGATTGTCAGTTATTCAACATAGGAAACTAGTCAATATTTCTGACATAGTTCTCTGGAATTCAACTAGTAGTGAATGAATTAAATAATGCAAAATGTATAGCCTTAGTGCTCGAGATAACATAACCAGCTTTGAAAAGAGCCAGGCCTGTTTTGCATTAATTCATGTAAGTCTGTATCATGTCCTATGTCCTTTTCAATTCAATACTACATGGAGCTAATTTTTTTTCCACTTTCTGGAGGAATATTTCATGCTAAGACAACAAGAAATGCTCATTGGAACATTCACCAATATTGTCACTTTATGTTCTCAATGAATCTCTCACTAGCATTATCTCTCCCTGTGCTTCCCCATCCCTGTTCTGGTCATAAGGACTCATCTCTGTCAGGGATTTAGAAGCATCCTGTACAAACACATCCTTTATAGCTATAAGCGTGTTCTTCCTCAGTTTATAGAGAGAGATGATCAAATGTAGTGCCTGGGGATAACAGAATGGACATTTTCAATTAGCAATAAAAAAAAAAGCAAACCTCTAAAATGCTCAGAAGTTTTCCTGAAGATGGAAAAGTTTCTAAAAGTTTTCACTTGTCAGTATATATATTATGGAGCACTTGAGAGGTTCTAGGTACAGTTCCACTCTAACTAGCTAGGTTTTCGCAGGCCATGAAAACACCTAAGTATTCCAGCTTCAGGCAGAGTATAACAGAAAAAAAATCAAACAGGTTTCCATTTCCATTCCTGGTTCTGGCACTTATTTACAAAATATCCTCAGATATATCTGAGATAATAATACCCTCACTTACAGGGGCATCTGGGTGGCTCAGTTGGTTAAGCATCTGACTCTTGGTTTCTGTTCAGTTCATGATCTCAGGGTCGTGAGATCGAGCCCTGAGTAGGGCTCCCTGCTCATCATGGAGTCTGCTTGAGATTCTCTCTTGCCCTTCCGTCTGCTCATGCTCTCTCTCTCTCTCAATGAATAAATAAAATCTTTAAAAAAATAATAATATCTTCACTTATAAAATTTCCACCCTGGTGTGTTACTGCAAAAATAAAATGAAACCATATAACACATCTGTACAGTGCCCAGCACACAGTAAGTTTTTCAATAAATGTCATTTTTTTATTTAAAAAGTGGTTCATAGTATTTTCAAGATGATAGACATAAATTACATGCAAATACACACAACATAAAGGCTATGAAAATATAGTGAAGGACACATGGGAATGCCCATATGCTATCTGTGATTCATAATTCTGATCCCATCGAAGTTGATTTGAGGTTCTAAGTTGACTTTGAATATACCGACTATCACTGAAAAGTGGAGTGTCGCACAAACCCAAGCCATGTGTCCAGATTTGTTCTAGAACTTTTGTCTGTCAATTCATCTGTCTAGCATCTCATACATTTTGGATTTATAAAAGCTGTTGCTCTTGGAGAATAAAATTAAATTTTGATTTGGAAATTTTTAAATCAATGGCACATCTATCCCATGACTAGCCAACATCTTCTGGGACATATGGATATAACAATACCTCAGCTCCTTTGCAGCACTACATACTGAAACACAGCATATGTCAGCACAACATAGCATGTATATCTTCTGAAACTCTGGTATTCTGCCTGTAGGTATCAATAGAGCCATACTAGGAACCCAAGTAAGTACTAAAATACTGCTATACACTTGGTAAAGAGTTAGCTACTTCCCTGAGACTTTTAATGGCCCACCTACTCCCACAGCATTCCCATGGAATCCCTATATATTTCCACGATCCAGCAACTAAACTCGTTTGTGCTTCCAAGGTCCTGCTCCAGCAGTAGTGCTAGAGTCTGTTTAAATTGATTCGTGTCGTGTTGTATTTATTATTAAATACTTGTGTCACTTATTCATCTGTGTCTAGCTAGGTCTTTGTCCTTCTTTCTCTCCAATATAGAACAGAATAGCACCAGTAGCTTATTGTCTTCCACAGCTACTTTGATTTCTGCTTCTCCTATTCCTTCTGCCATTCCACTGATCCTTCACAAACATGGTATTGAAGAGCCTGAGAATAAATCTCATCTTTTCAGTCCTCAATTTTATCTCCTTTTAAGTCATTTTGGGCCCTTCTTTCCTCATATAGGAAGAGTTTGGGAACTTTATCCTACTTTACTGCCATGGCATTGACCTGTCCTTCAAATCCTTCTAGTCTTTTTTTTTTTTCTTTCTTTTCCAGTTTAACTACTCTGGCTGCAATCCACTGTAAGCATCACCATATCCATTTCTGTAATGAAGATTTGAAGGATGAGAGGTTATTCTTAGTGCTGTGGCAGGAGTCCTGTCTGGCATTTATACTCTCTAAGAAATGCTAGATTCTTCTTAACGGGCAGACACTGAGATATAAAAGAGGAATAGCTGATCTTGGTTGGTTCTGACAGAATGACTTTCAGAAGGAGATGTAACAAAAACAAGACAAAACAACAACAACAACAAAGGAGATGTAAAAAAGCCAGGATAGATCATGGTAAATGGTATTATAGATTGTGGCTATTTAAAGTTGATCAGGATTTTGGGGTTTTGTTGTTTTCTTTGGGGGTGTGGTGATGAAGTTGTGTAGAACTATAAGAATATTTGAGAATAGTGAAAGACACAAGACTGAAGGTCTTCGCCCCAATTCTACACCTCCCACTCTAGCTGGCCTACCCATGAAAAGAGCTCCAATTTGCTAAATTCTATCCCAGTTCTCTCTGCCTTCTGCCTTGGTCTCTATTAATATCACTAATTTCTTTCCATTCACCTGGATTCTGACTTATTTATTCTATTTTCCCCAGCCTTCAAATGTGATAATTGATATAGTCACTCCAGAATGCTCCCAGCTTTTGAGAACAGAGATTTGGATTTGCTCTATAACTCTATCAAATTTGTCACTCTTTTATTTTTTTAATTTTTTTATTGTTATGTTAATCACCATATAATACATCATTAGTTCTTGATGTAGTGTTCCATGATTCATTGTTTGTGCATAACACCCAGTGCTCCACCCATCACCAGGCTAGCCCATCCCCCCACCCTCCTCCCCTCTAGAACCCTCAGGTTGTTTTTCAGAGTCCATCGTCTCTCATGGTTCCTCTGCCCCTCCGACTTACTCCCCTTCATTCTTCCCCTCCTGCTATCTTCTTCTTTTTCTTTTATCTTAACATATGTTGCATTATTTGTTTCAGAAGTACAGATCTGTGATTCAACAGTCTTGCACAATTCACAGCGCTCACCATAGTACATACCCTACCCAATGTCTATCACCCAGCCACCCCATCCCTCCCACCCCCCACCACTCCAGCAAAACTCAGTTTGTTTCCTGAGATTAAGAATTCCTCATATCAGTGAGGTCATATGATACATAGCTTTCTCTGATTGACTTATTTCACTCAGCATAACACCCTCCAGTTCCATCCACGTCATTGCAAATGCCAAGATCTCATTCCTTTTGATGGCTGCATAATATTCCATTGTGTATATATACCACCGCTTCTTTATCCATTCATCTGTCGATGGATATCTTGGCTCCTTCCACAGTTGGGCTATTGTGGACATTGCTGCTATAAACATTGGGGTGAACGTACCCCTTTGGATCCCTACATTTGTACCTTTGTGACATTTGTATCTTTGTGGTAAATACCCAGTAGTGCAATTGCTGGATCGTATGGTAGCTCTAATTTCAACTGTTTGAGGAACCTCCATACTGTTTTCCAGAGTGGTTGCACCAGCTTGCATTCCCACCACAGTGTAGGAGGGCTCCCCTTTCTCCACATCCCCGCCAACATCTGTCGTTTCCTGACTTGTTAATTTTAGCCATTCTGACTGGTGTGAGGTGGTATCTCCTTGACATTTTGATTTGGATTTCCCTGATGCCAAGCGATGTTGAGCACTTTTTCATGTGCCTGTTGGCCATTTGGATGTCTTCTTTGGAAAAATGTCTGTTCATGTCTTCTGCCCATTTCTTGATTGGATTATTTGTTCTTTGGGTGTTGAGTTTGATAAGTTCTTTATAGATTTTGGATACTAGCCCTTTATCTGATATGTCATTTGCAAATATTTTCTCCCATTCTGTTGGTTGTCTTTTGGTTTTGTAGACTGTTTCTTTTGCTGTGCAAAAGCTTTTTATCTTGATGAAATCCCAAGAGTTCATTTTTGCCCTTGTTTCCCTTGCCTTTGGCGATGTTTCTAGGAAGCAGTTGCTGTGGCTGGGGTCGAAGAGGTTGCTACCTGTGTTCTCCTTTAGGATTTGGATGGAATCCTGTCTCACGTTTAGGTCTTTCAACCATTTGGAGTCTATTTTTGTATGTGGTGTAACGAAATGGTCCAGTTTCATTCTTCTGCATGTGGCTGTCCAATTTTCCCAACACCATTTGTTGAAGAGACTGTCTTTTTTCCATTGGACATTCTTTCCTGCTTTGTCAAAGATAAGTTGACCATAGAGTTGAGGGTCCATTTCTAGGCTCTTTATTCTATTCCATTGATCTATGTGTCTGTTTTTGTGCCAGTACCATACTGTCTTGATGATGACAGCTTTGTATTAGAGCTGGAAGTCCAGAATTGTGATGTTGCCAGCTTTGCTTTTCTTTTTCAATATTCCTCCGGCTATTCGTGGTCTCTTCTGGTTCCATACAAATTTTAGGATTATTTGTTCCATTTCTTTGAAAAAAAGTGGATGGTATTTTGATGGGGATTGCATTGAATGTGTAGATTGCTCTAGGTAGCATTGACATCTTCACAATGTTTGTTCTCCCAATCCATGAGCATGGAACGTTTTTCCATTTCTTTGTGTCTTCTTCAATTTCTTTCCTGAGTATTTTATAGTTTTCTGAGTACAGATTCTTTGCCTCTTTGGTTAAATTTATTCCTAGGTATCTTATGGTTTTGGGTGCAATTGTGAATGGGATCGACTCCTTGATTTGTCTCTCTTCTGTCTTGTTGTTGGTGTATAGGAATGCCACTGATTTCTGTGCATTGATTTTATAGCCTGCTACTTGACTGAATTCCTGTATGAGTTCTAGCAGTTTTGGGGTGGAGTCTTTTGGGTATTCCACATACAGTATCATATCATCTGCAAAGAGTGAGAGTTTGACTTCCTCTTTGCCGATTTGGATGCCTTTGATTTCTTTTTGTTGTCTGATTGCTGTGGTTAGGACTTCTAATACTATGTTGAATAGCAGTGGTGAGAGTGGACATCGCTGCTGCGTTCCTGACTTTAGGGGAAAAGCCCTCAGCTTTTCCCCATGAGAATGATATTCGCTGTAGGTTTTTCATAGACGGCTTTTATGATATTGAGGTATGTACTCTCCATCCCTATACTCTGAAGAGTTTTGATCAAGAAAGGATGCTGTACTTCGTCCAATGCTTTTTCCGCATCTATGGAGAGGATATGATTCTTGTTCTTTCTTTTCTTAATGTATTGTATCATGTTGATTGATTTGCAGATGTTGAACCAACCTTGCAGCCCAGGGATAAATCCCACTTGGTCATGGTGAATAATCCTTTTAATGTAGTGTTGGATCCTATTGGCTAGTATTTCGATGAGAATTTTTGCATCCATGTTCATCAAGGATATTGGTCTGTAATTCTCCTTTTTGATGGGGTCTTTGCCTGGTTTTGGGATCAAGGTAATGGTGGCCTCATAAAATGAGTTTGGAAGTTTTCCTTCCATTTCTATTTTTTGGAACAGTTTTGGGACAATAGATATTAATTCCTCTTGGAATGTTTGGTAGAATTCCCCTGGGAAGCCATCTGGCCCTGGGCTTTTGTTTGTTGGGAGATTTTGATGACTGCCTCAAATTCTTTACTGGTTATAGGTCTGTTCAGGTTTTCTATTTCTTCCTGGTCAATTTTGGTAGTTGATACATCTCTAGGAATGCACCCATTTCTCCCAGGTTATCTAATTTGCTGGCATAGAGTTGCTTATAATATGTTCTTAAAATTATTTGTATTTCTTTGGTGTTGGTTGTGATCTCTCCTCTTTCATTCATGATTTTGTTGATTTGGGTCATTTCTCTTTTCTAAGTCTGGCCAGGGGTTTATCAATCTATTTCATTGATTTCTGCTCTGATTTTTATTTCTCTTCTCCTGCTGGGTTTAGGCCTTATTTGCTGTTCTTTCTCCAGCTCGTTTAGGTGTAGGGTTAGGTTGTGTATTTGAGACCTTTCTTGTTTCTTGAGAAAGGCTTGTATTGCTATATACTTTCCTCTCAGGACTGCCTTTGCGGTATCCCAAAGATTTTGAACGGTTGTGTTTTCATTTTCACTGGTTTCCATGAATTTTTTAAATTCTTCTTTAATTTCCTGGTTGACCCATTCATTCTTTAGTAGGATGCTCTTTAGCCTCCATGTATTTGACTTCTTTCTGACTTTCCTCTTGTGATTCAGTTCTTGTTTCAAAGCATTGTGCTCTAAAACTATGCAGGGAATAATCCCAATCTTTTGGTACCAGTTGAGACCTGATTTGTGACCTAGGATGTGATCAATTCTGGGGACTCTTCCATGGGCACTAGGAAGAATGTGTATTCCACTGCTTTGGGATGGAATGTTCTGAATATGTCTGTGAAGTCCATTTGGTCCAGTGTGTCATTTAAAGTCTTTATTTCCTTGTTGATCTTTTGCTTAGATGATCTGTCCATTTCAGTCAGGGGGGTGTTAAAGTCCCTCACTATTATTGTATTGTTGTCAATGTGTTTCTTTGCTTTTGTTATTAATTGCCTTATATAATTGGGTGCTCCCATGTTGGGGGCATAGATATTTACAATTGTTAGATCTTCTTGTTGGATAGACCCTTTAAGGAGGATATAGTGTCCTTCCTCATCTCTTATTACAGTCTTTGGTTTAAAATCTAATTTGTCTGATATAAGGATTCCCACCCCAGCTTTCTTTTGGTGTCCATTAGCATGGTAAATGGTTTTCCACCCCCTCACTTTCAATCTGGGGGTGTCTTTGGGTCTAAAATGAGTCTCTTGCAGACAGCATGTCGATGGGTCTCATTTTTTAATCCAATCTGATAGTCTGTGTCTTTTGATTGGGGCATTTAGCCCATTTACATTCAGGGTAACTATTGAAAGGTATGAATTAGTGCCATTGTATTACCTGTAAGATGACTGTTACTGTATATTGTCTGTGTTCCTTTCTGATCTATGCTGCTTTTAGGCTCTCTCTTTGCTTAGAGGACCCCTTTCAATATTTCTTGGAGGGCTGGTTTCGTGTTTGCAAATTCCTTTAGTTTTTGTTTGTCCTGGAAGCTTTTTATCCCTCCTTCAATTTTCAATGAGAGCCTAGCTGGATATAGTCTTCTTGGCTGCATATTTTTCTCGTTTAGTGCTCTGAAGATATCATGCCAGTCCTTTCTGGCCTGCCAGGTCTCTGTGGGTAGGTCTGTTGCCAATCTAATATTTCTACCATTGTGGGTTACATATATCTTCTCCCGAGCTGCTTTCAGGATTTTCTCTTTGTCTCTGTGACTCGTAAGTTTTACTATTAGATGTCGGGGTGTTGACCTATTATTATTGATTTTGAGAGGGGTTCTCTGTGCCTCCTGGATTTTGATGCCTGTTTCCTTCCTCACATTAGGGAAGTTCTCTGCTATTATTTGCTCCAATATACCTTCTGCCCCTCTCTCTCTTTCTTCTTCTTCTGGGATCCCAATTATTCTAATGTTGTTTCGTCTTATCGTATCGCTTATCTCTCGAATTCTGCCCTCGTGATCCTGTAGTTGTTTCTCTCTCTTTTTCTCAGCCTCTTTATTTTCCATCATTTGGTATTCTATATCGCTGATTCTCTCTTCTGCCTCATTTATCCTAGCAGTTAGTGCCCCCATTCTTGATTGCACCTCATCAATAGCCTTTTTGATTTCGACTTGGTTAGATTTTAGTTCTTTTATTTCTCCAGAAAGGGTTTCTCTAATAACTTCCACGCTATTTTCAAGCCCAGCTAGTATCTTTAAAGTCATGATTCTGAACTCTATGTCTGACATCGTACTAATGTCCGTATTGAGTAGGTCCCTGGCTGACGGTACTACCTCTTGTTCTTTTTGCTGAGGTGATGTTTTTTGCCTTGTCATTTTTGTCCAGGGGATAATAAATGAATGAGAGAACAAAATGCTAACAGGTTAACAACATCCCCAGCAAATATAGTGTATACATATCAGAAAAGACCTGAAACCAGGGGAAAAGAAAGGGAAAGAAAGAAAAGAGAAAGAGAAAAAGAAAAGAAAAAGAAAAAGATAAAAACAAACAAAAACAGAACAAAACCAAAAAACAAAAACAAAATAGGATCAAATATGATCAGACTAGTGCATAGATCATTGCCACACACTAGATTTTGGGTGTATTTTGGTCTGTTAGAAGAAAGTACCTCCTAAAATTCTGAAGAAAGAAAGACTTATATATGTACAAAATGAGTGTTGATACAATGAAGGGATGGAAAATGACTGTAAAGATGAAAATTATAAAAGGTTTTATAAACGAAATTGATAAGAAGTTGTTTGAAAGAAGAAAGATTTAAAAAAAAATGGGAGAGACTGTGATCAGGCAGGAGACTAGGACAAAGCCATACACTAGTGATTTAGGGTAGATTTTGATCTGTTAGAAGAAACTGTATATCAAAATTTTAAAGAGAGAAGAACATATATATATGCCAAAAATAAGGATAACTACTATGAAGGGATAAAATATGACTCTAAGTATGAAAAATAAAAAATGTTTTTTTGAAAAAGGAATTGATAAGATGGTTGAAAAAGGGAAAAAGAAAAATTCAAAAAAAACCCACAAAAAAACAGTTAAAAAAATTAACTTTGAAAAACTAATGAATCATGGTAAAAATGCCATGAATTCTATGTGCAGTATTCCCCTAGCGCTGGAGTTCTCCCGTTCTCCTTGATCGGTAAACTTGGTCTTGGCTTGCTGGCTGTTCGTGATCTTCCGGGGGAGGGGCCTGTTGCCATGGTTCCCAAATATCTTTGCCGGAGGCAGAATTGCCCCACCCTTGTTGGTCCGGGATAAGCAAGCTGCTCGGGTTTGCTCTCAGGAGCTTTTGTTTCCTGCAAGCTCTCGGTACAGCTTTGGAGGACCAGGGTGAAAATGGTGGCCTCCCAATCTCCACTCAGAGGAGCCGAGAACTCGGGGCCCCGCTCCTCAGTGCGCCCCCAGAGAAAAGCAGTCACTCCCATCTCCCCGGTCTCCGGCCGCACTGCATGCTCACCCGGCCTGTGACCGAGCGTTTCTATCTCTGGCACCCAACCCCGTGTGGAGTCTCCAAACCCAGCAGATCCCTGCGGTGCGTTCCCACGCCACTCCTCCCCGGGAAGGAAGGGGAGTCTCCCCGGCTCTCCGCTTGTTGGGTCCCTGCTGGAGGAGCAGTGGCCCGACTGGGCCACGGATCACAGTTTATGGCCACCCCGAGCTGAGAGCCCGCGCCTCGGCTTCGTCTCTGCAGCCGGCTTCCCCGCTCCAATACCTGGGAGCTCTGGCGCACTCAGGCACCCCCTGCTCTTTCTGTGACCCCGAGGGTCCTGAGACCACACTGTCCCGGGAGGATTCCACCCCCCGCTTAGCCACTGCAGCGACGTCCCTCCGCGGAGCCGACTTCTAACAGTTCCGATTTTGTGCTCCGCGGCTCTAGCACTTGCCAGAGTGGCGGGTGGAGGCCCCTCCCCTGCCATCTATCCTCCCGAATATTGCCTCGGATTCACTTCTCCGCACGTCCTACCTTCCAGTAAGTGGTCGCTTCTCTGTTCAGAGAGTTGTTGCTACTCTC
>NW_027397083.1:19297265-19303648 GCF_003265705.2 Callorhinus ursinus | reverse complement strand
GAGAGTAGCAACAACTCTCTGAACAGAGAAGCGACCACTTACTGGAAGGTAGGACGTGCGGAGAAGTGAATCCGAGGCGATATTCGGGAGGATAGACGGCAGGGGAGGGGCCTCCACCCGCCACTCTGGCAAGTGCTAGAGCCGCGGAGCACAAAATCGGAACTGTTAGAAGTCGGCTCCGCGGAGGGACGTCGCTGCAGTGGCTAAGCGGGGGGTGGAATCCTCCCGGGACAGTGTGGTCTCAGGACCCTCGGGGTCACAGAAAGAGCAGGGGGTGCCTGAGTGCGCCAGAGCTCCCAGGTATTGGAGCGGGGAAGCCGGCTGCAGAGACGAAGCCGAGGCGCGGGCTCTCAGCTCGGGGTGGCCATAAACTGTGATCCGTGGCCCAGTCGGGCCACTGCTCCTCCAGCAGGGACCCAACAAGCGGAGAGCCGGGGAGACTCCCCTTCCTTCCCGGGGAGGAGTGGCGTGGGAACGCACCGCAGGGATCTGCTGGGTTTGGAGACTCCACACGGGGTTGGGTGCCAGAGATAGAAACGCTCGGTCACAGGCCGGGTGAGCATGCAGTGCGGCCGGAGACCGGGGAGATGGGAGTGACTGCTTTTCTCTGGGGGCGCACTGAGGAGCGGGGCCCCGAGTTCTCGGCTCCTCTGAGTGGAGATTGGGAGGCCACCATTTTCACCCTGGTCCTCCAAAGCTGTACCGAGAGCTTGCAGGAAACAAAAGCTCCTGAGAGCAAACCCGAGCAGCTTGCTTATCCCGGACCAACAAGGGTGGGGCAATTCTGCCTCCGGCAAAGATATTTGGGAACCATGGCAACAGGCCCCTCCCCCGGAAGATCACGAACAGCCAGCAAGCCAAGACCAAGTTTACCGATCAAGGAGAACGGGAGAACTCCAGCGCTAGGGGAATACTGCACATAGAATTCATGGCATTTTTACCATGATTCATTAGTTTTTCAAAGTTAATTTTTTTAACTGTTTTTTTGTGGGTTTTTTTTGAATTTTTCTTTTTCCCTTTTTCAACCATCTTATCAATTCCTTTTTCAAAAAAACATTTTTTATTTTTCATACTTAGAGTCATATTTTATCCCTTCATAGTAGTTATCCTTATTTTTGGCATATATATATGTTCTTCTCTCTTTAAAATTTTGATATACAGTTTCTTCTAACAGATCAAAATCTACCCTAAATCACTAGTGTATGGCTTTGTCCTAGTCTCCTGCCTGATCACAGTCTCTCCCATTTTTTTTTAAATCTTTCTTCTTTCAAACAACTTCTTATCAATTTCGTTTATAAAACCTTTTATAATTTTCATCTTTACAGTCATTTTCCATCCCTTCATTGTATCAACACTCATTTTGTACATATATAAGTCTTTCTTTCTTCAGAATTTTAGGAGGTACTTTCTTCTAACAGACCAAAATACACCCAAAATCTAGTGTGTGGCAATGATCTATGCACTAGTCTGATCATATTTGATCCTATTTTGTTTTTGTTTTTTGGTTTTGTTCTGTTTTTGTTTGTTTTTATCTTTTTCTTTTTCTTTTCTTTTTCTCTTTCTCTTTTCTTTCTTTCCCTTTCTTTTCCCCTGGTTTCAGGTCTTTTCTGATATGTATACACTATATTTGCTGGGGATGTTGTTAACCTGTTAGCATTTTGTTCTCTCATTCATTTATTATCCCCTGGACAAAAATGACAAGGCAAAAAACATCACCTCAGCAAAAAGAACAAGAGGTAGTACCGTCAGCCAGGGACCTACTCAATACGGACATTAGTACGATGTCAGACATAGAGTTCAGAATCATGACTTTAAAGATACTAGCTGGGCTTGAAAATAGCGTGGAAGTTATTAGAGAAACCCTTTCTGGAGAAATAAAAGAACTAAAATCTAACCAAGTCGAAATCAAAAAGGCTATTGATGAGGTGCAATCAAGAATGGGGGCACTAACTGCTAGGATAAATGAGGCAGAAGAGAGAATCAGCGATATAGAATACCAAATGATGGAAAATAAAGAGGCTGAGAAAAAGAGAGAGAAACAACTACAGGATCACGAGGGCAGAATTCGAGAGATAAGCGATACGATAAGACGAAACAACATTAGAATAATTGGGATCCCAGAAGAAGAAGAAAGAGAGAGAGGGGCAGAAGGTATATTGGAGCAAATAATAGCAGAGAACTTCCCTAATGTGAGGAAGGAAACAGGCATCAAAATCCAGGAGGCACAGAGAACCCCTCTCAAAATCAATAAAAATAGGTCAACACCCTGACATCTAATAGTAAAACTTACGAGTCTCAGAGACAAAGAGAAAATCCTGAAAGCAGCTCGGGAGAAGAGATATGTAACCTACAATGGTAAAAATATTAGATTGGCAACAGACCTATCCACAGAGACCTGGCAGGCCAGAAAGGACCGGCAAGATATCTTCAGAGCACTAAACGAGAAAAATATGCAGCCAAGAATACTATATCCAGCTAGGCTGTCATTGAAAATAGAAGGAGAGATAAAAAGCTTCCAGGACAAACAAAAACTAAAGGAATTTGCAAACACGAAACCAGCCCTCCAAGAAATATTGAAAGGGGTCCTCTAAGCAAAGAGAGAGCCTAAAAGCAGCATAGATCAGAAAGGAACACAGACAATATACAGTAACAGTCATCTTACAGGTAATACAATGGCACTAATTCATACCTTTCAATAGTTACCCTGAATGTAAATGGGCTAAATGCCCCAATCAAAAGACACAGACTATCAGATTGGATTAAAAAATGAGACCCATCGACATGCTGTCTGCAAGAGACTCATTTTAGACCCAAAGACACCCCCAGATTGAAAGTGAGGGGGTGGAAAACCATTTACCATGCTAATGGACACCAAAAGAAAGCTGGGGTGGGAATCCTTATATCAGACAAATTAGATTTTAAACCAAAGACTGTAATAAGAGATGAGGAAGGACACTATATCCTCCTTAAAGGGTCTATCCAACAAGAAGATCTAACAATTGTAACTATCTATGCCCCTAACATGGGAGCACCCAATTATATAAGGCAATTAATAACAAAAGCAAAGAAACACATTGACAACAATACAATAATAGTGGGGGACTTTAACACCCCCCTGACTGAAATGGACAGATCATCTAAGCAAAAGATCAACAAGGAAATAAAGACTTTAAATGACACACTGGACCAAATGGACTTCACAGACATATTCAGAACATTCCATCCCAAAGCAACGGAATACACATTCTTCTCTAGTGCCCATGGAACATTCTCCAGAATTGATCACATCCTAGGTCACAAATCAGGTCTCAATCGGTACCAAAAGATTGGGATCATTCCCTGCATATTTTCAGACCACAATGCTTTGAAACTAGAACTCAACCACAAGAGGAAAGTCGGAAAGAACTCAAATACATGGAGGCTAAAGAGCATCCTACTAAAGAATGAATGGGTCAACCAGGAAATTAAAGAAGAATTAAAAAAATTCATGGAAACCAATGAAAATGAAAACACAACTGTCCAAAATCTTTGGGATACAGCAAAGGCAGTCCTGAGAGGAAAGTATATAGCAATACAAGCCTTTCTCAAGAAACAAGAAAGGTCTCAAATACACAACCTAACCCTACACCTAAAGGAGCTGGAGAAAGAACAGCAAATAAAGCCTAAACCCAGCAGGAGAAGAGAAATCATAAAGATCAGAGCAGAAATCAATGAACTAGAAACCAAAAGAACAGTAGAACATATCAACGAAACTAGGAGCTGGTTCTTTGAAAGAATTAACAAGATTGATAAACCCCTGGCCAGACTGATCAAAAAGAAAAGAGAAATGACCCAAATCAACAAAATCATGAATGAAAGAGGAGAGATCACAACCAACACCAAAGAAATACAAACAATTATAAGAACATATTATGAGCAACTCTATGCCAGCAAATTAGATAACCTGGAAGAAATGGGTGCATTCCTAGAGATGTATCAACTACCAAAATTGAACCAGGAAGAAACAGAAAACCGGAACAGACCTATAACCACTAAGGAAATTGAAGGAGTCATCAAAAATCTCCCAACAAACAAAAGCCCAGGGCCAGATGGCTTCCCAGGGGAATTCCATCAGACATTTAAAGAAGAATTAATACCTATTCTCCTGAAACTGTTCCAAGAAATAGAAATGGAAGGAAAACTTCCAAATTCATTTTATGAGGCCACCATTACCTTGATCCCAAAACCAGACAGCGACCCCATCAAAAAGAATTACAGACCAATATCCCTGATGAACATGGATGCAAAAATTCTCACCAAAATACTAGGCAATAGGATCCAACAGTACATTAAAAGGATTATTCACCACGACCAAGTGGGATTTATCCCTGGGCTGCAAGGCTGGTTCAACATCTGCAAATCAATCAAGGTGATACAATACATTAACAAAAGAAAGAACAAGAATCATATGATCCTCTCAATAGATGCAGAAAAAGCATTTGACAAAGTACAGCATCCTTTCTTGATCAAAACTCTTCAGAGTATAGGGATAGAGGGCACATACCTCAATATCATAAAAGCTGTCTATGAAAAACCTACAGCGAATATCATTGTCAATGGGGCAAGGCTGAGAGCTTTTCCCCTAAGGTCAGGAACGCGGCAGGGATGTCCACTCTCACCACTGCTATTCAACATAGTATTAGAAGTCCTAGCCACAGCAATCAGACAACAAAAAGAAATCAAAGGCATCCAAATCGGCAAAGAGGAAGTCAAACTCTCACTCTTTGCAGATGATATGATACTGTATGTGGAATACCCAAAAGACTCCACCCCAAAACTGCTAGAACTCATACAGGAATTCAGTCAAGTAGCAGGCTATAAAATCAATGCACAGAAATCAGTGGCATTCCTATACACCAACAACAAGACAGAAGAGAGACAAATCAAGGAGTCTATCCCATTTACAATTGCACCCAAAACCATTAGATACCTAGGAATAAATCTAACCAAAGAGGCAAAGGATCTGTACTCAGAAAACTATAAAATACTCATGAAAGAAATTGAAGAAGACACAAAGAAATGGAAAAACGTTCCATGCTCATGGATTGGGAGAATCAACATTGTGAAGATGTCAATGCTACCTAGAGCAATCTACACATTCAATGCAATCCCCATCAAAATACCATCCACTTTTTTCAAAGAAATGGAACAAATAATCCTAAAATTTGTATGGAACCAGAAGAGACCCCGAATAGCCAGAGGAATACTGAAAAAGAAAAGCAAAGCTGGCGGCATCACAATTCCGGACTTCCAGCTCTATTACAAAGCTGTCATCATCAAGACAGTATGGTACTGGCACAAAAACAGACACATAGATCAATGGAATAGAATAAAGAGCCTAGAAATGGACCCTCAACTCTATGGTCAACTTATCTTTGACAAAGCAGGAAAGAATGTCCAATGGAAAAAAGTCTCTTCAACAAATGGTGTTGGGAAAATTGGACAGCCACATGCAGAAGAATGAAACTGGACCATTTCGTTACACCACATACAAAAATAGACTCCAAATGGTTGAAAGACCTAAACGTGAGACAGGATTCCATCCAAATCCTAAAGGAGAACACAGGTAGCAACCTCTTCGACCCCAGCCACAGCAACTGCTTCCTAGAAACATCGCCAAAGGCAAGGGAAACAAGGGCAAAAATGAACTCTTGGGATTTCATCAAGATAAAAAGCTTTTGCACAGCAAAAGAAACAGTCCACAAAACCAAAAGACAACCGACAGAATGGGAGAAAATATTTGCAAATGACATATCAGATAAAGGGCTAGTATCCAAAATCTATAAAGAACTTATCAAACTCAACACCCAAAGAACAAATAATCCAATCAAGAAATGGGCAGAAGACATGAACAGACATTTTTCCAAAGAAGACATCCAAATGGCCAACAGGCACATGAAAAAGTGCTCAACATCGCTCGGCATCAGGGAAATCCAAATCAAAACCTCAATGAGATACCACCTCACACCAGTCAGAATGGCTCAAATTAACAAGTCAGGAAATGACAGATGTTGGCGGGGATGTGGAGAAAGGGAACCCTCCTACACTGTTGGTGGGAATGCAAGCTGGTGCAACCACTCTGGAAAACAGTACGGAGGTTCCTCAAACAGTTGAAATTAGAGCTACCATACGATCCAGCAATTGCACTACTGGGTATTTACCACAAAGATACAAATGTAGGGATCCAAAGGGGTACGTGCACCCCAATGTTTATAGCAGCAATGTCCGCAATAGCCAAATTGTGGAAAGAGCCAAGATGTCCATCGACAGATGAATGGATAAAGAAGAGGTGGTATATATACACAATGGAATATTATGCAGCCATCAAAAGGAATGAGATCTTG
>NW_027397083.1:19287643-19297255 GCF_003265705.2 Callorhinus ursinus | reverse complement strand
TCACAGATCTGTACTTCTGAAACAAATAACGCAACATATTTTAAGAAAAAAGAAAAAGAAGAAGATAGTAGGAGAGGAAGAATGAAGGGGAGTAATTCAGAGGGGGAGACGAACCATGAGAGATGATGGACTCTGAAAAGCAAACTGAGGGTCTAGAGGGGAGGAGGGTAGGGGGATGGGTTAGCCTGGCGATGGGTATTAAAGAGGGCACATTCTGCATGGAGCACTGGGTGTTATGAACAAACAATGAATCATGGAACACTACATCAAAAACAAATGATGTAATATATGGTGATTAACATAACAATAAAAAATAAAAAAAAAAGAAATGGGCAGAGGACATGAACACACATTTCTGCAAAAAAGACATCCAAATGGCCAATAGACACATGAAAAAGTGCTCAACGTCACTCGGCATCAGGGAAATCCAAATCAAAACCTCAATGAGATACCACCTCATATTAGTCAGACTGGCTAAAATTAACAAGTCAGGAAATGACAGATGTTGGCGAGGATGTGGAGAAAGGAGAACCCTCTTACACTGTTGGTGGGAATGCAAGCTGGTGCAGCCACTCCGGAAAACAGTATGGGGGTTCCTCAAAAAGTTGAAAATAGAGCTACCCTATGACCCAGCAATTGCACTACTGGGTATTTACCCCAAAGATACAAATGTAGTGATCCGAAGGGGCATCTGCACCCCAATGTTTATAGCTACAATGTCTACAATAGCCAAACTATGGAAAGAATCTAGATGTTCATCAACAGATGAATGGATAAAGAAAATGTGGTATATTCATAATAATTCTGTGAACAAAGAACTATTATTGGCACATAAAAATGAGCAGAGATGCAGAAAGGCTAAAATAATTATCTTTCCTACATACCTACTACATTTTGGAATCAGGATTGAAACCTAAGGCAAATTCTACTTCTCGAAGAACTACTACTTCTCTTCATTATTTTCTAAAAATAAATAAATAAATAAAAGAATGAACTCTTTCCAACAAGTATTAAGGCTTATCAGGGACACCTGGGTGGCTTAGTCAGTTAAGCATCTGACTCCATCACAGCTCAGGTCTTGACCTCAGGGTCATGAGTTCAAGCCCCACATTGAGCTCCACACTGGGTACTTAAAAAAAGAAAGAAAAATAAAAGACTCATCATATATGGCAAACAGACTTCTAAAAATGGTCCTCAATGATTCCTTTCTCCTGGTATTCACATCTTTGCATAATCCCCTCTTCTTGGTTGAGGACTGGATCTTGTGACTTGCTTCTCATGAATAGAATTCGGTAAATATGATAGGATGTCACTTCTGTGATTAGGTTCCAAAAGATTGTGACTTTGCTATTGTTCTTTTTCTGGCACTCTTTTGCTTTCTTACTTTGACTGAAATACTATATGGAGAGGCTGTGTAGTAAGGAACCAAGAGAGTCCTTCAGCTAACAGCTTGTGAGCCATCGACACTGAAGTGCAGCACTGTCAGAAAGTGAATTCTGCTGACAACTACATGAGTGATCTAGGAAGCACATTCTTCCCAGGTGATCCCTGAGATGACTATGGTCCTGACCAATACCTTGATTTCAACCTAGTGAAAGATATGAAGTAGAGGACCTAGGTAAATCATGACCAGATTACTGACACACAGAAACTGAGGTAACAGAAGTATGTGTGTTTAAACTAATTTGGGGGCAGTTTGTTATATAGCAATATGTAACTAATATACATATACTCTCTGTCCTTCTTTTGTTACTGCTGTGTAACAAGTCACTCCAAAAACTTAATGGTTTAATAAGCAATAATCATTGAGCTCCATAATTTTCACTTTGGCTAGGAATTACTGCGTTGGACTTGTGTCTGGTCTGTAATATCTGGAGCTTCAACTGGGATGATTAGAATTTGTGGGGATGGAAAGAGATGGGAACTCACTGGGCATCTCGCTCTCTTCATGTAGTCTCATGGTCTCTCCATGTGGTGTTTCCAGCAGAGTGGCCTCAGAGCAGTCACACTGCTTACTTTGCAGTCCAGGGCACCCAGCAAAAGTCTTGTAAGAGACCGCAGCAGATACTACAAGGCTTCTTATGACCTAGTCTCTGAAGTCACGCAATATCACTTCTGCCATATGAATAAGGTCACATAAGGCCAATCACAACTTAATGTGGGAGAAGCCTACACAGAGCATGTATTTTGGAAGATGGGACTATCTTGGAGTCTGGCTACTATACTATTCTTTATGTTTTTCTTCTTATTTCATCAAATGTCAAAGACTACCTTCAAAGAAAACAGGCTTGGCAGTTGGACAAATCTTCCACTTACCATCTTTAAGTATAACCCTTAGCTTATATGTGCCCTTGTGTCCTGATGCAAGAAATTAGAGTAAGTATCGATACTTTTATTGGGTTGTGGTGAAAATCAATGAGTTAAAAAATATAAATGCTGAAATAGAGGGCTAGCCATAATGTGCTCCATGCACAGTGGATGACATTTCTACTTTTCTATTTCAATATTCTCCTCTGGACCCTTTTTTTTTTTTTTTAATCTTCTATGTTAGGGCTTACCACTTCCTGCCTTTAATTATAGCTGTTTATTATCTTACCTATCAAGTTACAAAAACACTTAGAAGTAGGAATTATATTCATCTTTACAATTCCATTAATTCAGCACCTGCCAGGTGCTTAATAAATAATCATCGATTAAATGTTTACTACTTACTGGCACTATTCATCTGGTACTCTTTATTCATAGCCTTGTCCCTCAGTGAAGCCCCTTAGTAGAACTGACTGTGGCTTGTAAGTCTTGTAAGTCTTTGTCTCCACCGTCAGCCTCAGGCCCTGTACAAAGTGTTTGCTATGTGAAGCCTATGGAACCAATTGTAATATCCACTGTTTTCTTGACACATTATTTTTCCTTTGATTAGACACATCTTATCTCCTAGTCGGAAACAGCAGGGCAAAGTGGAAGAAGGAAGTACAACAGAGGTTAGGCTCTAATACTCAGGGTCAGACAACCTGGCTTTGAATCAGATTTGGGCAGTTACTACTTGCAAACCTTAGAAATTGTTCTATCTTTCTAAGCCTCTTGTCATTTGTAAAATGGGAACAAATATCTTCTCCTCCTAGGGTAGTTGTGAGACTAAAATGGGATCATGTATATATAATACTTCACACAGTGCTTATACAAAGCAAATGCATAGTAAATTTTGACTTTCGGTAAATGTCACCTCTTCCAGGAAACCTTCTTAAATTTCCCAAGCTGAACCTCTGCCCACAATGCCTATGCATTTTCTTGATTTTTCCATGTGGAAAATATCTTATTCAACCCTTTGTAATAGTGAACTATGTGGTTCATTTTATCTTCCTTACTTAATTGCAAATTCTTCGGCCACAGCATCTGGATAAGATTTGGCAGCAAGTCCTGAATATAGCACAGGTAAAGGAATATTTTCTTATCTTTTCCTTATACATCTACCTCTGTCTGTCCTCCTTATAGCAATTATATAGATTAAGAGGAATTGCTAATATTACTGGTTGAAAAAATGATATCAGACCATGTTTTACTAGGCAGCACTTTTGATTAATCCTGTCACTCTGATTACTATTATTTTAATAAGCAGACCTAGGGTTTCTCCTGTAACCAGCATGTCTGTCTCTCTTACTCTTGTTCTCACCCTTTGAAGTCACACATACTTAAGTGGAGGAGTATGTATTACTCTTAATATTTATCCCTTTCCTCCTTCTTAGAGATGAAGACATGAGTAAATACCTAAAGTTCATCTTACAACTTATCTTTAATTAGTGAGGCTTGCTGTGGACATTACTGTGCACTAACTCAATACCCTTCACTCTTCTTTTGTTATATCATTTCCCGAAATTCTGCTGGGAGGCAAGGTAAATGGAGGGCAGGGTCTGACTCTACCTTTGCTCTTGGAGGTAATACCATCAAATCCCCATCCTCTGAATATGTAGTTTACAACAGTAGCAATACTGATAATAACAATAGAGGCTAATATACACTGAGCTCCTTGTGAGCCCTTCTAAATGTTTTATATCTATTAACTAATGAAGTCTTAAGAACAACCCAGTCAACTGGAGGGACTGAAGCATAAGAGCATTAACTAACTTATGAGTGCCAGTTTGCTGATAAGTAGCAAAGAAGGGATGTAAAGCCAGAAAACTTGGTCTTAGCAAGAGACAGCTCTTATTCTTTGTAATATACTGCCTCTCACTGGGTGCCTACAAATAGAGGGTGAATACAGAAATTGAACTTTCCAATCTACCCCACCATTATTCCTTAATTAGAAAGGTAACAAGCCCCCTACTAGGTAAATCTAAATTAAATAAAAACAAAGCAAGTATAAATCCACTTATGGGAAAAAAATAGGGGGAAAGGCATTTGAGGTTATAACAGAAGATTCGTAGGACAGATATCTGATACCAATAATAAGGCAAAATTATTAAAGCCTAGGTGTAGTCAGCAACAATAGCTTCTTTTCTCAGGTGGGTTTGAGGTTTTTATCTTTTATATTGGGAAGTAAGGAATTGGATCCCATCCACATTTCCACTACCGAGTTTTTTTGTTTTGTTTTAAAGATTTTATTTATTTATCAGAGAGAGAGGGAGAGAGAGTGCGCACAAGCAGGGGGAGCGGTAGGCAGAGGGAGAAGCAGACTCCCTGCTGAGCAAGGAGCTGGATGTGGGACTTGATCTCAGGACCCTGGGATCATGACCTGAGCCAAAGGCAGACGCTTAACCAATTGAGCCAACCAGGTGTCCCTCCACTACCAAGTTTTTATATTAACTGAATTCTGTCACTCCTTTCTTCATTTCCCTTGGCAGTGGATTGGTCTAAAACCAATATGCTTCTATATCAACATGGAGGAGTGTGAGGTTAATATGTTAATTCAACTAAGTTCAACTCTGGTAATTTAGCTACAAAGTCATAGAGCCAAGAAAGCTGGATTCTACTGCCTTTTACGACTTACAACAAGATTTGTAACCTTGAAAAATAATCAACAATAGGTACAATTAGGAGGCTACAATGATCCTGAACACTAATCAATGTTCATCCACTTATAACATATAAACAGGAAGAAATGCATCAGCAAATCAACACATACTGTTTAAGCACATATTGGAGCTAAGGTCTGTCTAGCAGCACTGTAACCAGGTACGGACCTGCCTGCAAGGAGCCTAGGGTTTCCACAGGGAATTAAGGCTTAAATAAATAAGACAGTGGTCAGCACAAGACAATATCAAAGGTATCAAAGGCAGTGAAGGGTTGGTGGTGATGGGGGGATAAATTAGGGTATTTCTCAGCTAGCAGTGAAAAGATACATAATTTATATATTCTCAAACAATAGCATTGCATATACACAATATCATGCACTTAGAAATAGAAATTTCGAAAAAGTTTGAAAATATATTTTTCATTTTTTTTTTTTTTTTTACACCAACTAGGTATAAAAGAGTAGCTCAAACACAGAATCCCAGGATATATGTATTCTGGGGGATGGGGAAATGTTAACAATAGAAAGATGTAATAGTTAAAAAATAAAATACAATAATAAAAGAAGTAACATTTGTTTTTCATTTGTGGTACTTATGGCTATTGTACTTAGTAAATCATTCATAGGATTATTTACTTAAGGTTGATCTAGCCCTTTTAGAGAATAACTCTGTTTTTGTTGTTGTTGCTTATTTCCCGAGTCTAGTAGCACCCAAAGCAGAGTAGATGCCCAATAAATAATTGTTGCATAAATGAATGAATGGACAGTGAATGAAAAAGTATTTAATTAAGGACCTGAACAAATCTCATTCAAGTTACATGAAATTGAGAACTATAGATTGACAATAATTGAGTTACACACAACAGAGCTCTTTTGTTTTTTTAATGGGGAAATTACATGTGTGCATCATATACATAAGTTCTGAGTACACACATGGACTAACACACCCCATTTCTCCATATGTGACTGAAACTGTGATTTGCCTAACAGGTTAAAGAACAGTATTTTCCTGGACTTGAGAAATTCACTGAGGGAACTTGTTAAATGGTGTGTTGTACAAATGCCAAACACCCCAAGTAGTCAGCATTCCCCAACCACTTCATAAACAAACTTCAAAAGTCAATTGGTTTAATTGAACTGTCAAAGTAGGTCAGACTGAAAGGGCGGAGAGTATATATAAATAGTCCAGTGACTGTCAGCCTGAAGGGGCTAGTCATTAGATTTCAATCTGATCATAATTAATGTTATTAAAATCCTCACAAAATAAATTGGTTTCATTTAAGTCACAGAGTTGAAGTCATGCAAAAGAAGCAAGGCAGGAGAATATTCAGGGTAAAGTTCTACACTTTCCTGGACTTGCAAATTTAAGCAAATCTTATATGAGCTATGTTATTTTTATGCTTGGGGAGAATGAGAGATCTTTTCACTTAGTAGTAATCCATTCATATTTTAAAGGCTTGAAACTTAAATATCCCCAAATCTGTCTATATTAAGTCAGAGTCATGAATTTCTCAATCCAATGTTTGTCTCCAACAAAAGAAGTAAGTGGGGTGTTTTGCCCACCTGTATATCAGCCACAAGGTTTAGCTATGTTTGCAAAATATATGTGTATCTAGCACAGTGCCTAGAACAGAGAAGAGACACATAGCAAATTTTGTTGGAATGACTGAAGTTCTAATTTCCAAGAATAACTCATTCACTCATTTTCCCAAACTTCTAATTTTTACTCTGAATTTTCTTACTGAGTCTACTATGGAATTATCCTGTATCATGTAGGAAGTACAATCTTTATAATAAATTTTAGGGAAATTTTTATTGAATATTTGTTCTGTGTCAAGCACTGCATCTCATTTTAACCTCATAACAACCTTATGAAGGAGGTGCTATTAGTATATTTTATAGATGAGGAAGTTGACACTTTAAGAAAAGTTGTTCAAGTTTATGCAGATAAACAATAAGAGAGACAAGATTTAAACAAAATCCTTATGTCTTCAAAACATCAGCCTCCTTTCAGACCAACTTCCAAATTAAATGCAGTGAGAAAAACAGCATAACCCCTTGGCATAGTCTTTCTGTGTCCTGGAATCTTGTAGCTCAGGATGTTTGGGTTTGGAGCAGGGGTGGGGAAAGGTCTTGTTAAAAATGCAAGTTTATCAGCTTCACACAGACCTACTGAAAAAAACATATCCAGAACTATGGAAGAAAGATGGAAACCTGAAAATATTAAACACCATGATTTTGGAAGGAAGTTGATTGAAGTGAAATGGAATTTTGAGTAACTATTATTTTTTTTTCTAAGGAAACTTTCTTTTTTTTAAGATTTTATTTATTTATTTGAGAGAGAGAATGAGAGAGAGAGAGAGCACATCAGAGGGGATAGTGTCAGAGGGAGAAGCAGACCCCCTGCCGAGCAGAGAGCCCGATGCGGGACTCGATCCTGAGTCTCCAGGATCATGACCTGAGCCGAAGGCAGTCACTTAACCAACTGAGCCACCCAGGCGCCCTTGAATAACTATTATTGATCTTTTTAGAACTGGCTAATGTGATGGGCAAATATGTTGTGTATCTGTGGTAGCTAAGACTAAGTTTGAAGCAGAATCTCAATCACTTCATATGCCACAATTACTCATAGAGGCTACAGATAACAGATTAACGGAGCAGTACTGTTGAAAGAATGGGAAGAATTTTTAAGAGAGAAGTAGGTGACCAATTTGCTTACTTTACTAGGTAGTCCTGAACACATTATTTAAATCTAAGCCTCAGCTTACTCATGTATAAAGTAGGGAAAATAATATCTGTAAAGGAATAACAATACTGTAACTAAAAATGTGTAACTGAGTGTCTGATATGTAGCAGGAATATAGCTAGAAATACCTTCTTTTTCTTAAAATAGCTAGCTTCTCCTGTGTGGATAGTCCTAAATTCTCTGTATATTTGTAGAGGCTTCTGTTTAATTTTGGCTACATACTAAGCTAGAAGGCTGTTCCTATAGTCTGATAACTATCCTGCAAAACCACCCCCAGGATCAAAAATCAAACAAAACAAAACAAAAACATGGCATTGTCTTGTAGGTCCCCAGAATAGCAATGTGTTCCTCTTCTCACAAACCAAATGCCCTTTATAAACTGTCCAATGCTGTCATTCTGCTCCAGATATTCTAAAAATGGCATAAAGACTTTTTCAAGTTAACTATCTTTATTGGGTCAGACACATGACCTTGGAGCTAACACAGCAGGGGTTATCTGAGAGAAATTCAGCAGCCTCTTTAGAGTCAGTTCTGCTGGGTAGAGTTGCTAATAAGGACTGGGTCACAGGTTCAATCCCTGTGTGCACCCATTATATTAACTTTCTTATAAGACCTCCTTGACAGTAGGACTTGAGCTAGTCTTATCCCTAATACAGCTGTGACCACAGAAAAGATAGAGCAAAGGGCAAGAGTTCAGCAGAAACCATTTCTATTCTTTAAAAACCTCCTTGTACTAACTGGATGAGGGGCACTTCTATCATATTCCCAAAGGAAAGACACCAACCCTTTGCTTTGACTCTCAAAACATATTCTGAATCTGTTTTCATTGCAAGAGAAACTTGAAGTTAAAGTGTTTTCTTGAATCAATGACTAGAGAGGTAGGAAGAAGAGAGATATGTGTGCACAATTTGAAGCACCAGAACATGTGGGTATTGCTGTATTTGTATTTTCAAAAAAATGTGCTTCTGGTGAAAAAAGAAAAGAGGGAAAGCAGAAAAAGAGAAAGGAAAGGCATTTACATTTATTAAGCACTGTAAGAACTACTTTATATAAACTCCTTACTTATCCATGCATTAACCATTTCTAGGTGTCTGGTACTATGCTAATAAGCACTGGGAAAAAGAGGAACAGAGATGACAATGTTCCTTGTTTTTATAGAATTTACTCTTTGGTAAGAGAAACAAATGTTGAGCAATTAATTACAAGTGTGACATGTTATCAGACAAGAGCAAAGGGCACTATGGAGGCAGATGGCAAGGGATAACTCCAGTTAAGATTTCTGAATATAAAATACAGAAACTATTTCTAACTAAATTTAAACTGAAATGTAAAAATCACAGAATCAAGGAATATAGAATCCAGGCCTTTAGAGGACAGGCTCCAGGGCAGTCCAGAATCTCATCAGCAGGACACAAGTCCACCTGGGGATCCTCCATCACATGACTCTGCTACAACCACTGCCAGGCTTCATATTTCTCCACATAAGAATATTAGAAGAAAAATTATCTGCTTGGTTTATTTCTGGTCCTATGCTAACCTTTGATCAAGGTGGCAGGATCTATTACCAAGCAGAGGATGAGGTGGGAGTGAAATAGCTATGTTTGCAGACAAAAATATCATGAAGATCTGAGATTAAAAATTAAAAATACTATATGATACAGTAATTGCACTGAGTATTTACCCAAAGAAAAGGAAAACACTAATTTGAAAAGATATATGCACCACTATGTTTACCACAGCATTATTTACAATAGCCAAGATATAGGAGCAGCCCAAGTGCCCATCGATAGATGAATGGATAAGGAAGATGTGAAACACACACACACACACACACACACACACACACACACACACACACACA
>NW_027397083.1:19273809-19287633 GCF_003265705.2 Callorhinus ursinus | reverse complement strand
CACACACACACACACACACACACACACACACACACACACACACACACGTGGAATGGAATATTACTCAGCTGTAAAAAAGAATGAGATTGTGCCATTTGTGACAAGTTTGCAGTTTCTTATAAAATTAAATGTACAATTGCTATATATCAGAAATTTCACTCCCAGGAATGTAAAAAAGAGAAATTAAAACATATATTCATACAAAAACTTTTATGTGAATATTCAGTTTTATTGCTAATAGTCCCAAACTAGAAACAAGCCAAATATCCATCAACTGATGAATAAACAGTACTATAGCCATATAATGAATATTATTCAGCAATAAAAAACAAACTGGGGAACCTATGTGGCTCAGTTGGTTAAGCATCTGACTTGATTTCAGCTTAGGTCATGATGTCAGGGTTGTGAGATCTAGCCCTGAGTTGGGCTCTGTACTGAGCATGGAGCCTGCTTAGGAATCTCTCTCTGCCTCTCCTTCTATCCCTTACCCACCCCCCAAAAAAAGAACAAACTACTGATAGACACAACATGGATCTCAAAAACATTATACTAAGTAAAAGAAGCCAAATATAAAAGAATATATGCTATATGATTTCACTTAGATACAAAATTACAAAGATAAACCTTATCTATAATGACAGAAAGCTAGCCAATGGTTACTTAGAGCTAAGACAGAGGATGGACTGGGATGGGGCAAAAATTAATTTTGGGGGATAATGTACCATATCTTTTTTTAAAGATTTTATTTTTAAGCAATCTCTACACCCAGTGTGGGGCTTGAACTTACAACCCCAAGATCATGAGTTACACTCTCTACTGACTGAGCCAGCCAGGTGCCCCAATGTTCTATATCTTGATTGTGGTTGTCATTACATGTCCATTTAAATTTGTCAAACTCATAGGAGTTTCATTATATTTAAACTATATTTAAATATAGTTTAAATATAGTTTATTTCATTAAACTATGCATTTCATTATATTTAAACTATATTTCAATAAAAGTGAATTAAAAGTAAATACAAGGGGGTGGGCGGGATGGGCAAAATGGGTGGAGGGTGGGAGATACAGACTTCCAGTTACGGAATGAATAAGTCATGGGGATAAAGGGTGCAGCATAGGGAATATAGTCAATGGTATTGTATTAACATTGAATGGTGAATAATGGTAGTAGCTGCACTTGTGTTGAGCATAGCATAACACAGAAATGTTGAATCACTATATTGTACACCTGAAATAATACATTGTGCATCAACTTCATTTTAATTAAAAAAATATAGGAAATACAGCACCCATGACAACATTTCTCATAGTCTCCCTATTTTCAGTTCCTTCTAAATGCTATCACACATGGGAGAACATGGCAGGAGTGGAATAAACACATGGTCAAGAGAGATAAGTGTTGTCAGACTTTCACTGGGATCGTCACCTCCTTTTCAATGGTCTCTCCTCTTCTGTTTATTCTCTATTAGAACTGTGTGACCTTCAGAACCTGTCCATAAGCAAGCATCTCAGCTTTAGTGAGCATTTAGCAATAAAAACTTCATTTGAATTAACTTGAGTCCATACCAGAGAAACATCTAGGGTTTATAGATACATCTCATCAACTAGATGGGAAAAGCATTATAGGGAAACAAAGGAATGCTGCTTATTTCCTGTGTTCATGATTAATTGACATGAATCCAGGATGACAGTGGTTTGTAACATTACCTAACCTAGGACAGCAGTGATGAAGAAATCTGAAGCAGAGAAGATTTAGCTCCCCTGATTAAGAAAAAGAATCCAGAGAACTTCACAATTTCAAGAAATTATCCATCCTTGTATGTTTCCCAGACCCAATTACTACTAATATATTTAAGATAATTTTATCTTCTCATTTCATAAATAAGAGAAAGTTTTGTTTTGAAAGAAAGGAAGAGTAAAATGGAGGAAGGAAGATGGGCAGGTGACAGGGATAACATGAAATAAGTTATATAATTAATCTTGATTGCTTGATCAACCCCTGAGCCTGAACATCCTTTGTTTTACAGAATCTGGTAATAATGGACAATAGAAGAATAAAAAAAAGAAAACAAACAGAAGCCAGTAAATCTTGGTTAATTTACCAAAAAAGGAGGATGAACTGGAGAAAACAGTAAGAAGAGAAACCAGAGCATCACAATCCACAATTTAGCTTCAATTTGAGTAGAAAGCCTGAAAAATGGAGGCTGACATCATGAATAAAGTACAGAACACTTGAGAACCACTTCCGTGTGTGTGAGTGAGATCACAACAGAATTGGGAGAGGTGTTAAAAGTTTTGATGGGGCACAAGGGTGGTTCAGTGGGTTAAGTGTCTGCCTTCAGCTCAGGTCATGGTCCCAGGGTCTTGGGATCAAGCCCTGCTTCCAGCTCCTTGCTCAGTGGAGAGCTTGCTTCTCCCTCTCCCTCTGCCTGCCACTCCCTCTGCTTGTGTGCTCATGCTCTCTCTATCAACTAAGTAAATGAAATCTTTTTTTTTTAAGTTCTGTTTACACATGAATTAATATACCATTTGATGTGCTTTGAAAGACTCCAATAATATCTGAATTAAAGTTTTGATTATCCCTGGTAATAGACTGGTAGAATTGGAAGATGATTTCTTGTGGATAGTACTGTGGTTGTGAACACCTCCTCAAAAGGCAAGAAAAGAAAGGAAGGAGAGAAATAGCATCTCTTAGGTGCCATGTTGGATACTGATATGCTTTGGTGAAAAGTATGAGATTCCTGTTAAGCCTTCAGATTTCTATCATCTTAGCTTCCTCCCTGAATGAGACTCTCAGGGTTACAGGATGCTGGAATCCCTTCTTGGAAGTACAGTAATGGTTAAATTCAAGTTGTGTCCCCTCCCATTCTCTTTATTTTGCTATCTTCTCAGGGTTTTTATTGGGGGAAGGGGGTTGGCACAACTACTTTTTCACTATTTCATATTTTTTGAGACCCTGAGGAGAGTACACAAAGAAACATATCCTAACTACCCAAGGTGGAGAGAGAGAGAAAGGCTATATGATGCAAATATGTTTTGAGTGCAGGTAAGCCATCAAGCTCACACATATAATAGCTTAAGTAAACATGGTTTTAGGATAGGAGGGCAAGGGTATAATGAATCCACAAGAAGAGATGACTCAAAGACCAGAAGTTTTTGCAGAGGCCTCATGCCTGTGGGGCAATGAGGGAGTGCATGTTTTAAGGTAATTCATATTTGCAAACATACATAAGAAATTAAGAGAAGACATTACAGAAGGTGAGTTATTTGACAATACTATTAACAAGAACAATTAAACCTGAATGAGTGATATTAATAGGATCCCACTTTTTAACCTGGATTTGGGATTGGGTAGTCTGAAAAAACTCAGGATATAGGATTCTAAGTCACTGCTAACATTTTTGCAAGTAGAGACGATATGTAAAAAAGAATCATTCATCCTAGGTAAAATTTAAATAAATTTCCTCTGTTACACCCCCTTAATCCAGATGGCCTCTTTTGAAAATTATATAAATGCTTATGTGAAATTCTAGGTAACTCAAAACTATTCTGCTTTTAAAAAGGAATTTCAAACTTATTGGTTATCCTCTCTACAAAAATTTAAACTGAAATTTTCTTGAAAAAGGACAGAATTTCTTTTCCATTAGATTATAAATGATGCCCTTTTTTCACTTACTCATGCAAATGAGAATATCTAAGATTTGAAAAAAAAAGTGAGAGCTGACTAAACCAGCAAAAGTCATTCACATAACAATTGAGCCTTCTACTAACTCCCTTAGCGATGGATCATAAATCACATCAGGGCCTCCTTCCTCCCAATTTGCACACAATATTAAATAATGGAATATAATTTGAGTACTCATTGTCAAAGAAGCTATCAAGGCCACTTACAGAATTCTATCCTATATCCATCTTTCTAGCCATTCATCATCTTTTGAAAATATTATTCAACATTTAGGACTAAAATTTAGGGTAAATTTTTAACCATAGCATAACTATAACCAAACCCTATTTCCTGGAAATATGTAGTATTTATGATTTACAAGAAGAAATATACCAACCACCTATACTTAACTTTTATTCATATCATCTCTCCAGAAGTGTTATGTTATCCATTTTTTTATAATTATGTTTCATTTACTGCATATGGTTCATTTATTGTTTTGATAAATATTTGTTGAGGATCTGTTATATGCCAGGTACTGGCATGGTAGACATAGCAGTAAATAAAACAGAGGAAAATTCTACACTCATATATTTACATTTTAGTTGTTAAGGATTTCCCTTCAAAAATATATTTATTGAATATTCAACAAATGTTTGTGTAAGCCCATTGGTGCTGAGGATACACAATGAGGCCCTTACTTCTCTGAGTGTGCCCAGTAAAGTAAATGGACAAACTAGTATGTTCTCTTTATTAAGATTCTAGAGAAATCATGGTGGAGACACCTGACCTTTTAAAGCAAAGGCATTCCTTCTTCACGTTCAAAATCGCTTTTATTTTGCCTTCATGCCCTGATAGAGACTGAACACCTGGTCTTGGGATACCATGTGACTATGATACCCCAGCAGCTGATTTAAAGGAAACATGAGTTTGGTAGCGGATGCAGGAAGAATAAACACCAGCTATGAGCCTATGACTGGAAGAGATATAAGGGCCACCATATCTACCCATGTTTTCTCTCCTGTTTATTTAATTTAAATAAATTTCTTCTGCTTTCCTCTTCCTTTGCCCCGTTTTATATCAAATGTGTTATTGGTGGTTAACATTACAACTTACTGCATAATTTGCATAACTTAGAGAATATCAAGGGGCTCAATATGTAACTAAAGGCAGAAAGGAAGCAGTAATAGATCAACAAATAGGTTTATGTTAGGGCTTATTTTATGCCAAACCATTTTCCAAGCACTTTACCTATATTAATTCATTAGTCTTTCTTAGAAAATAGGGGATAGTTACTTACAAATGAAAAAAAATGAAGAGTCAAAGAGAGATTAATATGTTGTCCAGGACCACAAAGCAAGAATATGATGGAACTGAATTTTTTCCTAGGCAGTTCTGGCTCCAGAATCCTCATTCTAAACCACAGTACTGATAAAATGTTGGGTTGGACTTCATACAGCAGCTTGATTTTCCAAAGATATCTTGAACACCATTGTATCCATCAAATCATAGGTGTCATAGCAGAGATCTTATACTGTAAGCTGGATTAGCTACAACAAGAATTGGTCTACACCCTAATGAGACACCTGCTATAAGTATTACACTCTCCTACTTTTTAAAGGAGAAGAAATGAGTATTTTGTTTATAGAATAATTGCATTATGACATCAAAAACTAATGATGTAATGTATGGTGATTAACATAACAATAAAAATTTATTTATTTTTTATTTATTTATTTTTAAAGGTTTTATTTATTTACTTGAGAGAGAGAGAGTACATGAGAGGGGGTAGGGTCAGAGGGAGAAACAGACTCCCCGCTGAGCAGGGAGACTGATGCGGGATTCGATCCCAGGACTCCAGGATCATGACCTGAGCCGAAGGCAGTCGCTTAACCAACTGAGCCACCCAGGCACCCAACAATAAAAAAATTTAAAGAAAAAAAGAATAATTGCATTATGTCAGGCTGAAGCATGGGTTGGAAGGATATTTTGAAATTTAAATATCATCTAAGTGCATAATTTAATATTGGGCAAAAAAAGGGGGATTATAATAGATAATTTTCTTAAATGTAGGTACACCAAGTCTTTGAATATTCTCCCTACATATATGGAATTTAGTACAAGTCATTTATAGAAGCCAGATATAGAAGTTTCCACCAAAAATATACATCCACATCAAATTATTTTGAATAAAATTCTAGTGACCCAAAATAATATGAATGTGCTTAATACCACATAACCATATACTTAAAAATTGTAAATTTATGGTGGCTATTAAGGAGGGCACTTGTGATGAGCACTGGGTGTCATATGTGATGAAAGCAATATTACACGATATGTTAACTAGCGAGAATTTAAATAAAAACTTGAAAAAATGGTAAATTTATGTTATATGTATTTTACCACAATAAAAAATAATTTTATAAAGCTAGTAATGTGAAAAATCAGGCCTTACGCTTTAGAGACTCTAGAAGTAGTCTGTAGAGTCCAGCATCCATGGAATTAGATATGCAAATTTCTAGGTCACTCCCCAGCAACAGTGTCACCATTGCATCAGTTCTGGAACATGATTTTGGACATTAATCCTACCACAAACTTTAAAATCTAGTTTTTTCAGCCTTCTAGGAATCTAGTGAGCCACACAATATCTTTTAATAAATTTATTTTTTGGTTAAACAAATTTGGATAGTTTGATATTTGTAACAATGATTACTGATTGAAGCAAATAATTTTAAGTACTATTTATTAGTATTTAGCTTGTGCTAGACACTGCACTAAGTTATTAAACACTGTAACTCTCACAAATATATAAAGAGATGCAAACTATGATTATCCTATTTAGAGATGAAGAATTTCAAATTGAGTGTGATTAAGTAATTTGTCCAAGGCCACATGGCTAGCAAATGGTAGAACCAAGACAAAGACCCAGGTTTGCTTGATGCCAATGACTATGCTCTTAACCACTGTCCTATAAAAGTTACTGATTGATGGTCTCACATTAATATATTCCAGTGGTACTGTACTTTAAAGACTTGACAGACGCAATGCAAGATTTTAAATTGATAACTACCAAACCTAAAGTCTGAAGAGCAGAATTGCACATCTGGCTCGTCTCTATGACATGACCTGATCTATCTTCTTGGACCTGACTTTTCTCCTGTCTAAAGCGAGGGGTGGATCAACTAAGATCCTGTGCCATTCCACAGTTCCAGCTCTCTAATTAGAAGCCTCTCTTCTTATCTGCCTCATTAAAAAGGAAATGTATAAAAAATGATTATTTACAGAACTTTGAAGCTGTCCTCACATACTCCTCATCCCCTTCCTCTCTGTGCCTGGATGGAGTCATGTTCTGATTAAACGTCCAAGGAGCTTTCTTATGTGCAACTCAAATAATCCAAGGTCAGGCTTCAGAAGCTGTTGTGTAACTGCCAGTTCAAAATCAATAGTACATGTCCTGTATTCAGGGACATACACACACAAATAAGCACAAATCACTTAGGATGACATCTGGTCCTTTAATTTCATAATGAAAATGCCAAAGGGTTATATTTTTCTCAATGTCATCTCATAAAAACAAGGTTTTCCATGGGGCAGTCTTTGGACCCAACTATGAGAAAGGTCATCATTGTTGAATTCCAGGATTCTTCCCGGGACTCTAGGTGTCATTGTAGAAGCCTCCTTTCTTTGACCGTAAACCAGCTCATTATTCACTATGACTGCTGTATTATCTCCAATATTACTGATACTTTCCTCACCCATATTAGACTTCATGACCTACTGCCAGACTATGAACCCAAATTAGAGACTGTGTCATCCACTGTAATGTTTGAAGATGGCTTACCATTGAAGATGGCTTACCATTGAAGATGGCTGACAATTGATAATTAAAAAATAGAAATATCCATACTATTTAATCTGTATTGGAATAAGAGGTCAGTAAGCATTATCACCCTCTATAAGCATGGGAACCCTATATGATAGGTACTATTATCATCTTTTATTATATATGGAGAAACTGAGCCTTGGAAGTAGGAGTGATTTTTCTAAAGTCACAAGGATAATACTGTAAGGCTGCCTAACTTCAAGGCTTATGCTCTTAATCTCCTCATTATTGAGAGAATAATTCCATTGAGAATCAGCCTGCCTAAAAGATACATGAAATAAAATCTTGTTTAGAAATTCTAACAGAATAGCTGAGCTCATCTTCCATCCACTACTGCAAAGTTTCTTTTTATCTGAGAAGGCCATTCTCTTAGAGTTTCACTAGCAGGAGACAGATTTGAATGTACCAAAATGACTGGGTAAGTGGCAATGAGACAAGACCAAGGAGCATATAAGGACAGAAGCAGTGACTTAATTCCAAGCCCGAACCTAAAGAAGAAGCAAAGGCTAGACTGAGGACCAAAGGCTAGGTCGTTTACTAGGTATCCAAATGAATCATGCCAAGTAAAGAAGTCATAAAATCATCAATTACCAGCAATAACAACAACAACAACAAAAAATAGCTAGAAATTGATCCTTATGGAGGAACTACAGGTGGTTCAACAGATCAAAATATAGCCTATGGATTCAGGACTATTTTTGATGAGATTGAATCATGCCTATTCACTGAGGGATGACTCTATCTGAAAAGATAAATTAAATCAAAGCTTGTGTTGAAGGAATGAACTTCACACTCAGATGAGAAAATATTTACAGACTCTTGCAATGTATCATAAAGAAAAAGATGGTGATTCTAAATTAGACGATCCCAGATTTTGAAATAAATACCTAGCATATAAAGGGGCAAATAATAAGGCATATAAAATGTTATGGATACTTCTATTAAATTCCATTTTGCAAGCAAGCAATTGTCTGCAGGGAAATTAAGCCTTGCTAAATAAGACCACCCAGGTTGGGAGTGAAGGAGCTGAGAAGGGCAAAGTAGGGTACCACTCCCAGAATCAGAGTCTGATTGACACATATTTTTTCCACTGCACAAGTTTCTTCATTCTGAATTATTCAGTGGCAAATATTTTTCATGTATATTTTGAGTTGTGGAAATATAATGGTGAACATAATAGACAGTTCCTCACTTCACTAAATTTAATCAGTTGAAAGAAACAAGAAAGTGGCCAATGACAGCTGAATGATTGATGCAGGGTGTCAGGGAAACTAACCAGAACTAAGGGGTTCCTAGAAGAATTTGTACTTCACATGGCACTAAGGGATTAATAGAAATGATTCTAGAGAACAGAAGGAGCGTGAAGAGTATTCTAGGATAAAAGAACATCTGAAAAGACCCACAGTCTACTGAAACTATGATAAATTTTACCAAGTGTCAAAATTTTAATATGTTTGGAGTATCATTTACCAAGGGAAAGTGAAAAGAGATGAGGGTGGCAAGGTTCATGGAAGACAGCACGGGAGAGCCTTGCAAGCTTATATTAAGAAGTTTCTATCTCTTCCTGAGACCAATGGGTATCCTTGATGGATAGCAAGGAAGGAAAAGGCATGATTATATTTGCATTTTAGAAAAAGAGCTTTGGTTTACCACTATGCCAGATTAGTTTGGATGGCATGTGTTATTTCCCCAAGATAAACTAATGAATGCCTTTGGTCACCCCAGAGTAAGCTAATGAAATTAACTTTCTGAAACTATGAAGCTGAGGCTATTCCCTCAAGGTGAAACCACCAATAGAAGCAGCTGGATGCTCTCACATTTTATTACTAAAATATAATACACAATGGCCATAACTTGGGAGTCCCAAGCACTCTTTAAAAATACAAACCCTCTCCATCTGGTTAATTCTGATTACAAACTGACCACTAGCTCACATAGCTCTTGTTTGTAGACAATAACAGTACTTCAAAATAGCAAAAGTAAAGATACAATATTAGCCTTTATGGACCAAAATTTTTAATGGCCTTACCTTTTTATTTTATTTATTTGTTTATTTTAAAGATTTTATTTATTTATTTGAGAGAGAGAGAGAATGAGAGATAGAAAGCACAAGAGGGAAGAGGGTCAGAGGGAGAAGTAGACTCCCCGCTGAGCAGGAAGCCCGATGTGGGACTCGATCCCGGGACTCCAGGATCATGACCTGAGCCAAAGGCAGTCGCTTAAACAACTGAGCCACCCAGGCGCCCTGGCCTTACCTTTTTAAAATAGAATCCCAAATGAATGCCTATTAACTCATTTTAATAGGTTTCAGGCACTATTATAAATACTTCATGTGCATTATCTCACTTAACTTCGTGACAATTCTCTGTGGTTGGTACTAGTATTATTTCTACTTTTTTAGATAATAAAACTTAGATTTAGTGAGGTTAAATAGCTTGCCTAAGGATAAACAGTTACCAAGTGTCGAAGCTTATCTATGAAACCAGATCTGTTCTACTACAAAGCATACGCTTTTAATCACAATTCAATCCTTTCTCCTTTTTCATGGAGTATTAAGAGAAATGTCACAGTGCTAAGTATCCTAATGGGGGATGGAGGAAACCATTGAAGAAATCTGACAATTTAAATTCAATCATATTTGAGCTCAAATTGTCCTTAGTAGGACAACCCCACTGAAAGCAACAAATACATGCAACCATTAATAATATCTGCGTTTGCCACCTGAGCAGCCAAGGACCTGGAAACTCAGACTCAGATGAGGATTTCAGAAGTCAGAACTGAGTATATGTGTGCTGTGGGGATGGGAGATTATTTAGCCTGCATCTTTGGAATAAGGTGTTGGGGGGGGGGAGTCAAAATGGGAAAAGTGTCCAATCAAAACAGAGACTACCCAAAGACATACAATTTTAGATCAAATTAAAGGTGAAGCAATTGATATCAGCAAGGCTAACTGAGAAGTTTTGCAGTTGGGAGTGTATAGAGAGGCAAAAACATAGTCTAGTCTACAGACAGTCCCTGACACATAGACCAAGGTCCCCTTTATAGAGAACAATGAATTGGTTCTGATTCACCCTCCACACACATGCAGGAGATGGGCCATTTACCTCTACTTCAGAGAAGACCCTTGTGAGTAGATTAGGATCATGACTATTCCAGGACATTATCTGGAGTCCAGAAAGTCCCATAAAATTTAAGAGGCCGTTCAGAAGAATGGTTGAGAACAAAGCCTCTAGAAGTAGACTTCTTAAGTTTGACACACAACTTTAACCATATGTCCTCTAGCACCTGACTTATTTTCTTTATACTTCAGTTTCCTCATCTGTAAATTCAGGATGAGAATATTAGTATATATATCATAAGGCTGATATGAGGAACAAATGAGGAAACCTAGTGAAATCCCTAGCAGAGTCACTAGTGTAAAATCAGAACCCAAAATATATCATTATCATTGTCATGACTGTACTTGTATTCTACATTCATCAAGGCAGATCCTCAGTGTTCAGAATTTTGGTAAATAGGACAGAATTTCAAGAGACAAAAATGGAATGTCTAAAAAGTTGAAGGACCTTGAGTAAGGCTAGTGTGACTCAATGTATCAAACAGATGAGAAAGTGCTAACAGGAGGCTGTGGAGGGGCAGGGCTCTGACTGGGAAGGCTCTACAATTCTATTGAGACATTTAATTTTACTCCAAGGGCAGCACAAATATCAATAAATGAGGTGTTTTTTCTTTCCTCCAGCGGGATGGGCATACGTAAATAGGTATATCAGTGCAATGTAATAGCTATGGCAGAGATTAGAACAGGGCTTTTAGAGCAAAGAGAAGAGAAACTTCACTCGGCCTTCTAGATTTTCACACTTTGAAAAGAGAAAGGGGACATATGCATAGGTTACATTTTCATAAAAAGAAAAGAGACCTTAGTTTGGTCCACATTTTATCAGAAGATATTTCCATTCTTATTGAAGATAAAACACTGATAATCTGAGTGGAAAAGTCCACTTTCACAAGTTGATGAGAGTACAGCAAAGGGCAGCCCTTCTTATTTATAGATTGATAAATAGAAAACAAATTTGTGGACAGAGAACAAAAATACATGACAACAGGATATTAAGAAAGGCTGGAAGTTTTCATAACTAAAATAGGATTTTAATATATTAGGGACCACTGTTGGCTATATCATGATAGAGTTAATCTTATCCATATAAGAGGGAAAGCAGTATTTCGTTTTTAAATGACAATATAGAGTACTGTGATAAAGACAATAATGTGTAAGAGGAACTATACTAATTGTGTGGTGGTGAAAAGAAAAACATATTTTAATATACCTTATATATAAAAATAATCTATATCTTAAATATATTCAAAAGGAAAAAAAACACTGATGATCTGATTCACTGTTACAATAAAAAACAACAGTAAATTTAGATTACATACATGCCACAAAACAGTGCATCAGTGTACATGTCCGTTCCTCCAACTTTCTTGCCAACACATCCCTTCCCAATACATCCCTTGCCGTTAAAAATTCAGAATTTTAAAACTTCTCATATCATGACAGGTTGGGAAGAAACTCAAATCCATTAATGTCAGCAGGGCAGAAATTAGCCGGCAAGCAGATGTAGGTTGCAGCAACATCCTCAAAGGAGAAATTAAAATTGGTTATTTCCACTGATGTTCATACAGGGCAAACTGTGATAATTGGAGAATTTCTGGGAGTTCACGAGATGCTGAAGGACAGAAGGTGCCATCTTCAGACTTCTCCAGACTCCTCTCATTGTGAGAGCACAGTTGGCCAAGTATATTGGCAATATTGGCTGGAAAGTTCATCCCAGGCTGAGAAACCAGCAAGTGTGGTTCCAGGGGCCAGAGTACTGGTGGGGCCATGACACTGGAGGACATCTGGCTTTTGTATTAATGAAAACATTTGAGTTTTGGCCTCAGAACGTTAGAAGGTAGACCGCTACACTCCATACAGAAACAAGATGACAAATCAAGTACATATATCTTACATAACAATTAAGCAAACGTTTCATTCTTATTATCTACCAAACACTTCCAATAAGGCTTCCATCCAAACATTTTAGCCTGAACAGACTTCCATATATGCCACCCACTGTCTTCCCTTCCATCTTTGACTCCTGGTGGTCACCCCTCCTCTCTAGTTGTCAAAATCCTGTTAATCCTTTCAGATCTAGCTCCAAAGATAGCTGAGGAAAAGGTCTGGATTATTCCACCCCAAAGTGGAATTCTGCCTTTCTGAAAATATCTCCATAATCCAACTTTATAGGCCTGGAAGGAAATCTTCTGAACCAAACTGCATATCATTAATACATATAAAAAGGTAGCCATCATAAATTTGTATTCAAAAATATGCTGTCAAATGAAATCAGCTATTCCTAGCTTTTTCTATTAAACATATGGCTATTGATTTGTTTTTGTCTTTAGTGGGCACTTGTTAGCAGATAAGAGGAAAGGTATTTTGAGAAAAAGATGTGTGGAAAAAAATACTTAAGCTAGTGCAATAGATCTATGTCACTTTCAGTATGCTTCTGGTAATTGGAGAAGCGTTAACATTAAAAGATTTCAAGTATGGGACATTTCAGTTTAGCCTATAGAATACCAATGTTTGTTCTAAACATATTGGGACCCAGTGACCCAGATTCTTTAATAGGCTGTGTTCAGTTCTGTCCAACTACAGTTAGAATGCTTCCTCCAGAAGGGGACTGAGCCTTGTGCACCAGGCAAGGAACGCTGAACTATCTGCATTTTTGCCTGACTGATCAGTTGGCAGGCAGACTTAATGTTTGACCAACTAACTGGCAGATTCCACCGGAATTATATAAGCCCAGTAGAAATATACACACAAATGGTATGTTTAATAAGTCATGGAAAGAAGATTCCTCTTTAGGGATTAGAGCAGAATCTTACTGACTTTCTTAGAACCCAGAAGTGACATTTGCTTCTGGGACATGTGGGAGATAGAGCATTGCTATCATAGCTTATCTATGGTGATTGAACTGATGCATTCCAGGACTTTAACAAACAAAAATGTCTTCTCCATTGGTTACTGGTATGGACACATGATAAAGGGCTGACTGTCCTGTTGTTGGATAGAAGGGTGTCCTGCAGATGGCTGCTCAAATCAGATGCTCTCCTTATCTCCCAACTCCACCCGGAATCCAAGAAAGGAGGATTTGATGGGAGGATATCATCAAAAACAAAGGATTCGAACACACACACACACACACACACACACACACACACACACACACACACA